>NC_046374.1:5894996-6019878 GCF_011125445.2 Fundulus heteroclitus | reverse complement strand
ACAAATCTTTAGTGTCCCTTAATTTGGTTTGAAACATACCATATCTTCCTATTCTGACTTACTGTAGCACTGCATGGCATAAAAAAGGGTGATGAGTACAGCTGTACCTGCATAATACGGTCACTAAATCAGCTGCCTTACAAAGATGTCTTTAGCACCATTACAGAAGGTGTCTGTTTTCAGAAAGGTTAACATAGCAAGCAAAGGCAGTTTTAAATTGGATAAAACATCTGATTGGCCTCCTGAGTTGAAATAATACACTTCATCTTTTCCTACTGAGCCCACTCCACACTCCTCATTTCTCTACAAGGTAACATAGTTGCCATGTATTAAACCTTCTCCCATTGCCCATCCTTTTTTAGACTATATTCCACACTTTATATTACAGCCATTGGGTTACTTGACAAATATAGATGCCTTTCATTGTATTTTTCCTCTCTGTAACCGTCACTGATAGCTGCTTGGGTGACTGCCGAGAGTGAGCGTAAATCCTCCAGCTTTATCTCATGGCTGGCAGAGGGTCCCATAAGGATCACAGAAGAAAGAGAAGCATGAATAGCAAAACACAATATATGAAGTGTGGAGAAGGACAGGGGTGGTGCGTTAATGACCAAACTTAAACCTTTTTTCCACCAAACTTCCACTGTTTATTTCTTTCAAATAACTTTTTTAATACACCACTAACAGACACAACAAAGATGTTATATAGTAGGGTTGGCAAAATAATCAGTGCCTCAATATAAGCAATAGTAAAAAAATTATTATTCAAGGATACATTTGCGTCCAAAATCCCAAATTGTCGTGCGTCTTCTGCCAGTAGCGTACAGGTGATCCCATCTTCCCCCTGCAACTGCTCCATGCAATTACTGTGACAATATTGTTCAAACAGCGTAATAGGGAATAGAGAAAACTGAATGGATTGAAAAATATGTCCCAAACAGAATATAGAGTTTGAGAGACTAAATTCATCTTTTCTGCACTCATTTTCTGCACACATTTTCACCATGTGAGCACTTGTAAAACTGCTAAATATTTCCTACTACTGGTAAATGGTAGGAGATCAGTCTAAGCAACAGCATGTCTAAGAATTTAAAAAGCTGTTTAATTAAACTGTTACTAACTTTGGATCCAGATGCACTGTGACTTTATGGTTGAGACAGAGCTCATCATTTGACTTACTCGTGGGATTCTCACATCCCATTGTTGTTCCTCTTCACTGTTGTTGGATACTGTAAGCCAGGGATATCCAAACTTTTTAGCTCGGGGGCAGAAATTGTCAAGTCAAAATCACTCAAGGGCAAAAAAGGGAATAAAAATAAATAACATTACCAAAAAGGTGATTTTTTTTAACCCATGTGTGCTCTACATGACATTCAATTCAATATTTAAATTTAAGATTTTAACTGATTAAATTTAACTTAATTGTAACTGCAGTAATTTTGCCATTATTTAAAAAAAGAGTTTCAATTTGCACCAGCCACCAATGCTGGTCGACATGATCATTCTTGAAATGCAGTTGGGGGGGCCGCACAAAATCAGTACAGGGGCCGGAAATTGCCCCTGGGCCGCACTTGGACACGCCTGCTGTATGCCAATGGATTTATAATTGCCTCAGTGTAGGTATTATATTTAGGTAAAGCAAGGCAAAGAGCAGAAGTGATTTGTTAACTCTGTTGTTGGATATCATATGTGCCTGGTGTTTATGTATTACACCCCAAAGAAACAGTGAGTCACAGTAGATCATTCAGGGGGAGCGGCCTGATGGAGAACCTCATCCTATCCAGCCTGTAATGTGTCTGCTGAAGCTATTAGCCAGCCTTAATGTTTTCTTCAGAAAGGAGGCCATTCGGAAAGACTCCAGATCAATGTGTCATTTGTTGGTTTTGGCTATAAATGAATATTGAAAGCAGATGTTTTCTTGGCCACGTTGTAGGCCCTCTCTAAACCCTAGTCTAAACCAGTAAGAAGAGTAGAGTTATGTAAGAGGTGATGTCGTGAGAACATTTAAAACATACTTGAAGAAATTAAAACATTTGAGAGGTTTCAGCAAAGTTAAAAACTGAGGAATGTAACAGCTATTGTATACAGTTTGTAAAGAGTTTACACAAAGCTACCTTTTTACCTGCTTTTTAAGCATTTATGAGTGCTCACTGAATACTGCAACAATCATTTCATGTAAGCTCAAGTGGAGTGAGTGGGCAGTGTTACTCTGGCTTTAAGTTAAGGTAGAGGCTTAGTGGGAGGAAAGTAGATATCTATCAGAGCTGAAGTGCACTCAGAAATGTAGAAATTCTTCTATTTATTTTCCACATCACACTTGTTTTAATGCTGTACACATAACTTGTCAAACATATTCATGCTAGCAATGTCAATGAACTGCTACCAAAAACAAACAAACAAACAAAAAAAACTCTACCACGTCATTATCAAAACCAAGTTTGTCGTCAATGCTTGTGGACCTTTGGAATGTTCAAATGCTGTAGATGAGTCTTTATCAGCAAAGTCATAGATTTGAAGTAGTGATATTTTTGTCAGTGACTTGGTAATTATTTTTAACTCTATGCATATTTGGACTGCTTCTTAAAAAAATATTAACAAGGATTTTATGTTGTGCTATACTCTAATCAAATATTTTCTATAACATGGATTGATTATCAAGTAAAGAAACAAACAAAATAAAATAATTTAATTTTAGTGAATTTATTTTATTACCCCTTGACCTGTAAAGTCAGCAAAAGTTTTATTTTTTTATGCCTTTTACACTGACATTTAACAAGGCATTTAAAAAACAAACAAACAACAACAACAAAAAAACAAAGAACTTTAATCAATAAATAGACGAGACTTAGACTTAGACTTAGACAACTTTATTATCATTTAGTATGCACAGAGTGCGTACAGAACGAAAATTTCGTTTGCACACAGCTTGAAATTTAGATTACAGGATAAGATAAAGTTACAGGGTAAAGTGCAGCAGTGATTTAACAGTACAACAATTGAAATGTAAAACAATGCAGGACAAAGAGACAGTGTCCGATCCCAGTGTACAGGTGAGTATTTCTTAAAAACCATTTGTATGTGCAGAAATGATTTGTGCAAGAATGCATTTTAGAGACTGAGAGTTCGGCAGCATCTGTAATGCTGGATAAGGGTGCAATGATGCAAATGTGCGAATGTGGTACAGAGTCCAGTTTATAGCTTCAGCAGTTCAACAGTCTGATGGCGACAGGGAAAAATCTTTTGCAGAACCTGGTGGACCTGCAGCGGATGCTGCGGAACCTTATCCCAGAGGGCAGCAGGGAGAACAGTCCATGGTGGGGGTGTGAGGTGTCCCTGATGATATTACGGGCTCGGGCCAGGCAGCACTGGGATGAAATGTCCTTAATGGAGGGAAGAGGAGCCCCTATGATCTCTTCTGCTGTCCGCACCACTCTCCTCACATTCTTCCAGTCGGAGGCACTGCAGCCTCCACACCACACAGAGAGAAAGCTGGTCAGAATGCTCTCTATGGTGCTTCTGTAGAAGGTCGTGAGGATGGGCGGGGGCAGGTGGGCTCTCCTCATCCTCCGCAGGAAGTACAGTCACTTCTGTGCCCTCTTCACCAGTGACGTGGTGTTCACAGACCAGCTGAGGTTGTCAGCTCTGATATATGATGGAGCTTGATTATTAAGGGCTTTATACATTAGAAGAAGAATTTTAAATTCTATTCTTGATTTAACAGGAAGCCAATGAAGGGAAGCTAAAATTGGAGAAATATGATCTCGCTTGCTGATTTTCATCAGAACTCTTGCTGCAGCATTTTGGATCAGCTGAAGGCTTTGAACTCCATTTTGTGGACTTCCTGATGGTAAAGAATTACAATAGTCCAGCCTTGAAGTAACAAATGCATGGACTAGTTTTTCAGCATCAGTCCTGGACAGAATGCTTCTAATTTTGGCGATAATCCAGAGGTAAAAAAAGGAAACTCTGGAAACCTGTTTAATATGGGATTTAAATGACATGTCTTGGTCAAAAATAACACCAAGATTTTTTACTTTATTACCAGAGGCCAAGTTAATGCCACCCAGATTAAGTGATTGGTTAAGAAGTTTATTTTTTGAGGACTCTGGCCCAAAGATTACAACTTCAGTCTTGTCAGAATTTAAATGCAGGACATTTAAAGTCATCCCGCTTTTAATGTCATTAAGACACGACTGCAGTCGAAGTAACTGATTGGATTCTTCAGGATTTATGGATAAATATAGCTGAGTGTCATCATTATAACAGTGGAAATTAATCCCATACTGTCTGATAATTTTGCCAATCGGAAGCATATATATGGTAAAGAGAATTGCTCCAAGGACTAAACCCTGTGGTACTCCACAGGTGACCCTAGAGTTTGAAGAAGATTTATTATTAACATGAACAAACGTGAATCTGTCCGATAGATAAGATTTAAACCAGCCTAATGCTTTCCCCTTAATCCCTACGGTAATGCTCAAGTCTTTGTAGGAGAATATTGTGATCAACTGTATCAAATGCAGCACTGAGATCTAACAGGACAAGTACAGACACAAGTCCATTATCTGAGGCCATGAGAATATCATTATTGACCTTCACCAGAGCTGTTTCAGTGCTATGATGAGCTCTGAAGCCTGACTGAAACTCCTCAAGTAGGTCATTCCTTTGTAAATGTTCACATAGTTGATTAGCAACTACTTTCTCAAGAATTTTAGATAAGAAAAGAAGATTAGATTTAGGTCTGTAATTTACTAACTCATCTTGATCAAGAGATGGTTTCTTAAGTAAAGGTTTCATAACAGCTACTTTAAAAGCCTGTGGTACATATCCATTTACCAAGGATAGATTAATCATGTCTAAAATAGTGCCACTGATCAGAGGGAATACCTCCTTAAACAACTTGGTTGGGATTGGGTCTAACATACAGGTAAAAGGTTTAGATGAAGCTAGAATTTTAGATAGCCCAGAAAGCTCTACTGCTTTTAAACAGTTCAGACACTGCGCAGGTTCTAAGGATTCCTCCAATGCTGCCTCACTTACTGAGGACGAGGTAATCATGTTTGGGAGGATGCCAATTATTTTATTTTTAATGGAATCAATTTTATTTATGAAGAATCCCATAAAATCATTACTGCTAAGAGCTAAGAGAATGGATGGATCAACGGAGCTATGACTCTGTGTAAATTTGGCAACTGTACTGAAGAGAAATCTAGGATTATTTTTGTTCTCCTCAATTATTGATGAAAAATATGCTGCTCTAACTCTGCGAAGGGTCTTGTTATACAACAATAGACTTTATACCTTTGAGCTGTGTTCAGAGGTATAAAGCACTCTGTATTAAATAAACCTAATTAAAACCATTTGCAGCTTCATCTCTGCTTATAAAAACGGTTTGAATCCTGAGTGCGTTGTTGATCAGGCTTTAATTTATCCCTGACATACAGAAGATTTTGTTGGTGAGAATGTGAAGAATTGACGATATTAAAACTACCACTGCTACAAATAAGAATTCTAGCATTGATGTTAAAGTTAAATTGACAGCTGCAATAACTTTTGACAAAATAACCATAAAAATTGTTCATACTGTTCAATATGTATTAGGTAGCAAGAATTAAATTTACATGACTATTTTATTTTAAAATACAAATAAATTGTTTTGAACTAGACAACACTGTTTGAGGAACTGTGTTCTTCATGTCTCAGTAATGGCAACATATCATGATAATCCCGCAATCATGATAAAAATGTGACCTTAGTGTGAAAACAAATCATCATATTCATTTTTGTCATATCATGGATCTCTGTCTTAAAACTGGCCACCATGATCGGCCCACATTATCACATTGTAATTGTCATGATGCAGCCTGAAGGCTGAATTCAGAACACTTCCTGGCTCCTTTCCTCAGTGCAGCCTGATTGGAAACACCTGTCTGGACTGCAATCAGCCACGGACTCGCTCCACCTGCTCTCGCCACTATAAGACTCACCTTCAGTTTGTCCTCGTTACCGGTTCGTTTGCAGTCTCCAGAACACCATGCCTGTCTCGTCCCTGCTCGTCTCCTGGTTCTGTTCCTGTCTGCTCCGGTCTGTTCTCGTCTGCCAGTATCCTGCACCCCTGCAACCTCCGTCTGGTAACTGACTCTGGCTTCACCATCCACTACCTGCTCTGCAATAAACTTTGGAAACTAGCTCTGTGTGTGTGTGAGCTGTGTCCGGGTTCATCCAAGACAAATCATGACAGAACGAACCGGTCAAAGGATGAACCCGGTCACACACAGAGCTTGGTGCAGGTGCTGGCAGAATTCTGGATTCGCCTTCACTTCAGCCCCAGATCTCCGTGGGTGCCTTCGCTTCTGGTTCGTCTCGCCGGGATCGTAGTCCACGATGCCCCGCCTCCTGGTTCGTCTCGCCTGGGTCGCTGTGATGCGACGCCTCGCCTCTGGTTCGTCTCGCCTGGGTCGCTGTGATGCGACGCCACGCCTCTGGTTCGTCTCGCCGGGATCGTAGTGCACGATGCCCCGCCTCTTGGTTCGTCTCGCCTGGGTCGCTGTGATGCGACGCCTCGTCTCTGGTTCGTCTCGCCTGGGTCGCTGTGATGCGACGCCTCGCCTCTGGATTCGTCTCGCCTGGGTCGCTGTGTTGCGACGTTCGCCTCTGGTTCCGGCGCTCTCAAAGGTTCCGGCGCTCTCAAGGTTTCTGCGCGTTCAGAGGATCCTGCGCTCATTGGTTCCGACGCCTTCCCCGCGTCCGCTTGGTTCCTGCGCCGACAAGGGGTCCTGCGCACCTGAGTTTCTGCGCCCGTGAGGTTCCTGCGTCCATATGGTTCCAGACCTTTTTTTTGTTTTGTTTTTGCCCGCCGTCCGGATACCCCCCTCCTCCCGCCCAGTCGAGGAGCTTATTGGTCGTCTGGAAGCCGACCTTGAGGGGGGGGGTACTGTCATGATGCAGCCTGAAGGCTGCATTCAGAACACTTCCTGGCTCCTTTCCTCAGTGCAGCCTGATTGGAAACACCTGTCTGGACTGCAATCAGCCACGGACTCGCTCCACCTGCTCTCGCCACTATAAGACTCACCTTCAGTTTGTCCTCGTTACCGGTTCGTTTGCAGTCTCCAGAACACCATGCCTGTCTCGTCCCTGCTCGTCTCCTGGTTCTGTTCCTGTCTGCTCCGGTCTGTTCTCGTCTGCCAGTATCCTGCACCCCTGCAACCTCCGTCTGGTAACTGACTCTGGCTTCACCATCCACTACCTGCTCTGCAATAAACTTTGGAAACTAGCTCTGTGTGTGTGTGAGCTGTGTCCGGGTTCATCCAAGACAAATCATGACAGTAATAATGTATTGAGATTAAATGAACTGAATATATCTAACATTACAAAAGGCTGCTCTGCAATTAGACCTGTATCAGACCTGGCTAATATCTTATAGGATTCAATGTCAAGTCCCCCTTTTAGACATACACCGTGACCCCAGTTTTACTATTGAAGGTCAGACTAGTGATGCATCTATTATCCTTTATTAAACCACAATTAATCAGTCACTTAAAATGTTTCCATAGTGACAAGTAAGGACAATCGTGTAACTACCACTGTCATGTTAAGATGTCATCACCTTTCTATATATAGATATAATTCTGTAAAAACTGATTTTCTACACTGGCGTCACAAAAATAAAATTGTGGTGGCTCCCGCCTCAAAATTCTATTTGAACTGATCTGGTATACATGGCTAAATGTTCTGTGATGCTAAAACAAAAGCTCTGACCAGCCCTTTTTAACATGTGCTCCATTTTTTTCTACCAAAGTCTAATGTAGCGTTCTGGGGTTATCTGTGAGAAAATGCATACAGAGCCTTGTATTGATGCTTATAAATCACTCCCTTTCAAATTCAACATGCAGGGAAGTGTTTTGTCAATTTAAAGAGAGCTCATGATTCATCTGCACTAATCTAGTCATCCTGTAGTGATCACATGTTCACCAAAATTGTTTGGCATTGTTCCACAGAACTGTACCGTTTTAATCGACTCAAAGCAATCTGGTAGGATGAATGCTAAAAGAGCACTTCCGGACAAAAAAAAATCCTAATCAAGTCATTTATTTTCAGTTTTTAATTAGCTTTCATGAAGATTTAGCTGAATGGACCATCAGGGGTCACATCTGTTTTTACAAGACAAATAGAGGGGGAGGAGCTTCCTCAAGAGAGATTTACTCTAAATAGATAGTTCTGTAATTATACAGTACATTAAACATGGATGCTGCTCTGCTCTGCCCTCTCCACTGTCTGTTTTAAACAGTACCTTGCAAAAAATGTATACCCCTTGAACTTTTTCACTTTTTTACGGAAGCGTATTGCTGCCACTAGACAAAATATTTTTTTGTTGCTTATCTTGTATAAACATGATAATTATCTTGTATAAACGTGATCTTATCTTGTATAAACATGATAATTATCTTGTATAAACATGATAATTATCTTGTAAAAACGTGATAATTATCTTGTAAAAACGTGATAATTATCTTGTATAAACGTGATAATTATCTTGTATAAACGTGATAATTATCTTGTATAAACATGATAATTATCTTGTAAAAACGTGATAATTATCTTGTATAAACATGACAATTATCTTGTAAAAACGTGATAATTATCTTGTATAAACATGATAATTATCTTGGAAAAACGTGATAATTATCTTGTATAAACATGATAATTATCTTGTAAAAATGTGATACCTTATCCAGATGGTGGCACTAGTATGCTTTTAGTCTGACTCATTTAAGACGAAGAAGAAGCATGTACATCATCTACTCGGTAGTACAATGGCAAGTTTACCAGAGTTGATTAAGTTCTACTTTATGCTCGGTCTAAGACACGGAGAGATGCTGATGCTGCTGCACACAGTGGATGAGATCAGTATTAGTATGCGAACATTGAGAAGAATCCTCCAAAGAGTGGGACTCTACAGAAGAAAAAATCAATCGGATCCTCTGGATGTGGCGGCCTTTCTCATTGAACAGCTGGAGAGTTATGGGAGCCAGCATGGATATAAGTTTCACCACCTTAAATGTGTTCAACATGGATATGTTGTGACTCAGAGTACAGTGAGACATCTGTTAAAATTTCTCGACCCCAGGGGTGTGGAACGAAGGTGGAGGAGGAGGCTGACACGACGCGTGTATATTAATCCTGGACCTAATTTCTTGTGGCATGTTGACTCCTATGATAAACTAAAGCCGTTTGGTATCTGTATTAATGGGGCAATCGATGGCTTTTCCAGGCAAATTGTATGGCTCCATGCTTTTTCCACAAGCAGTGATCCTAAAATTATACCTGGATATTTTATAAAAGAAGTTGAGACGAGGATGGGGACCCCTGCTCGAATCCGCGCTGATTTTGGAACTGAAAATGTCACGATGGCAGAAATGCAGAGGTTCCTACGATAGAGTGCTGATCGTTCCTCCATTAACTGCTTTATTTCTGGTTCCAGCAATCATAATCAGCGGATTGAAAGCTGGTGGGCTTAACAAGGCAAAACTTCTTCTTTTTTCTTTTTAAATGAGTCTTGCGGTCAATACAGACTAAAAGCATACTAGCGCCACCATCTGGATAAGGTATCACGTTTTTACAAGATAATTTTCACGTTTTAAAAAATAATTATCACGTTTTTACAAGATAATTATCATGTTTATACAAGATAATTATCACGTTTTTACAAGATAATTATCATGTTTATACAAGATAATTATCATGTTTATACAAGATAATTATCATGTTTATACAAGATAATTATCACGTTTTTACAAGATAATTATCATGCTTATACAAGATAAGATCACGTTTATACAAGATAATTATCATGTTTATACAAGATAATTATCATGTTTATACAAGATAATTATCACGTTTATACAAGATCATTATCATGTTTATACAAGATAAGCAACAAAAAAAATATTTTGTCCAGTGGCAGCAATACGCTTCCGTACTTTTTTCTTACATTTTATTATCAACCCAAACTTCAATGCATTGTAAAGCCAGATACAGAGAATCAAAAATTCTGCTTAACACAGGTAGCTTTTCAAAAAGTTTATTAAAATAAACTTCCTGGTGAGAAATACGAAACTGCCAGGAGCACTCTCAGGCACCACTGTGAGGGAGAGACAAAGGTTAGTGGCTGATGAGGATGCAATGAATGATAGAAAACTCAGAAATGAAGCCACTAACCTTATCAGGTTCTGGGTGCTAGTAATGGATCTGATCCAAGATTCGTGGGTCTCTCTTTGTATCCAGAGAGTGAGAGCTGAGAGGATGATGATGTCACACCGGCCTGTCTCTTGTGTGAAGTAGGCAGCTTTCAGCTCAATGTTTGTATGGATAGCTAAGGCTCGATAGGGAACTGTTTAAAAAAATTGGCCAGAATCATAACATGTATTTTATTAAGATTTTACTGTGTGTTAGACCAACACAAGGTAGTTTATAATGGTGAATTGGAATGAAAATTATACATGGCTTTCTATTTGTTTTCCTTTTACAGAATCCATAAAAATGTGGTGTTCATAAGTATTCAGGCTCTTGAGTCTCCTTTGATAGCAATTACAGCTCCAAGTCTTTGGGTGCATGTCTCCACCAATTTGCACACCTACAACTGAAATTTTTGCCTGTTTTCTTTTTCCTGCAAAATACTTCAATTTCAGTCAGATGGCATATAAATCAGAATTCAATTTTGATCTGGACTTTGACTGGACCATTCTAACAGATTGATATGGTTAGATCTTAACCAACTCTTTGGCTGTATGTTCATGGTGTTTTTCCTCAACCTCTGTCCCAGTCTTTCAGCCTTTTCTGACCTGTAAAAAAATCTGATTTGGGCTACATTTGCCTTTAGTGCGATGTATATATAGTTTCTGGATTTAAATTTGGAATATTGGGCCTCTGTTCTGACAAACGTGTGAAGTTCTCTCTTGAAGCAGTGTTTTACATACTTTCACTCCTGATATTCAGCTCTATTGACTCACATAACCATCATTAAATGGTAGGCTGCTGCCTTTAGTTCGATGAAGGGGTAATACTAAGTAGCTCGCAGGGCATTCTGTGCCGCTTTCACTTGCACTCAAACATGTGATATTTACTCAAGGGTTTAAATTCCATAGTGTGATTAGAGTTGTTCATTTTTTAAGACATTAATTTTTCTGTAATAAATTAATCAAAATTGACTTGTTAAATAGCCTTAATTTTTAACTTATAGCTCATAGAGCTGTAAGCAGATTTAAAATACATTGGATCACTGCACATTGCACAATAATCCAAAAAACACGAAGCGCCACCTCAGCGGTAGTGATTTTCGTTCTAATAAAGGTGAAAACTTCAGTGTAGAGATCAAACACTTGTTGAGCAGAATCACACTGATTCCGCTTTTTGAATCATTGATGATGTAAAATTCGCCATGTTAATAAAACAAATCTGTTTCCTTTTCCATTACGCAAATCACTTAACATACCAAATGCTTTGAATTTTTTTCTGACATTATTCTACATGCCACTATTTTTCTTGTAAACGCCTTGATATTCACCCGGCAGCCTTCCTGAGCAGGAAGATTTTCATTGAGTTAGCATCAGTCTTTGTTGCAGTCTTTTTTTATTTGCCTCTTGCTCTATGACACTGTGACACTTCATCCTGCAGCAAGTTTACCCGGCCTGTGCAGGCACTGCAACCTCACATTAATCTCTCTCTTGCATTGTGTTCCCCAGGGCTACCCAGGGGAAGGACGGTGACAGCACAGTGGCTTTCTCAAGGTCGAACCAGACGGGCGGTACAGACCCCAACACAGGTCAAAATCTCTGCTGACTTTTCACCAACCTTTTCTCTATTGACCTGAACTACCAAAGCATATCAGAGTGGCTTATACAGAGATTTTAACTCTTCATAATTGGTTAAATATATCTGACTGCTGTAAAACTCCAAATTTATTTGTAGTCCCTAGAACCCCTACACCCTTGTCTTTTTTTTCTGCCATAGCTGTAGTGGCAACAAAGAGACAACATTGAGGCATGGTAGCAAAATGTTACTCTTACAAAGCATCTATATGTTTATGTATGTTTCGGATTTCGCAGCTTGAATATTTAATCGTCTTTCAAAACTTGAGAACAGCTTGCCTGTTTTCCAACCTGACCTTTCCCACATTCCGGTTTTATAGTAAACGAAGGACATTTTCTCCTGTCCTTCTGTTCTTGTATCCTGGGGGGATGCATGACTTCTGTGTGATTGGTGATATGAAGGGCTTTTGTTTCCTGCATTTTAATTGCCTTCTACTCCGAAGCCTTCTCACTGGTCCCTGTGCAGTTGTGAGTAAACGCACTCATATAGTGGTACAGATTCAGACGTAAGGATGAGCAAATGTGGCTTTCAAAAACAGCGGGAAGGAGTTTATAGAACAGAGGAGCTGTGTTCACTTAGTACCCAGTTTTTTTTTTTTTTGTTTTTTTTTACTACCACACTAGTTTCCATTAGAGAAACACTGTTTGCAATGCTGGCAGAGTTGTGTGTTTTTATTCTTTATCCCAGCCCAAACTCTATTACTGGAACAAGTTCCTTTTTTTAAAAAAAAAAATATATATTTTTATTTTTATCATTCTATTGACACATTTTTCAGATTCCCTCTAAAAAAAACACAGTTTATTTATTTATTTTTTAAATATTTATTCTATTATTAAATCTTCCATTTATAATATAGCACAAAATGAGTAAACATTTTGTGGAACATCACACAAATCAAAGTACAAAATATATGTATAAAGTGCCACCTCCTGCATCACAGAGATAACTAAAAAGAAGTAATTTTGTTTATGGTTTTACAAATAAATTGTCACAGCTTTTAAAATGTCAAATATAATTAAACTGAATTGGAAGTAAACAAAAGAAGGTCTTCTTTTACTTATGAGTAAAAATCTAAAACAATAAGGAATGCTTCTGTTGCACCCTTTACATAAATGAATGACATATATATTATTAATGACAACTAACATTTGCATATACATTACAAAATAGTTTTGTTTAATAACTTTTATTTCTAAGTTTGTCTGTTTGAATCGAATTAATTAAGATTTTTACATTATGTACTCAAATTAACTGTGGTTAAAATGGGTATAAGGTGAAACCTATTGGTGGGCCGCACAAGCTGCAGGTTAACACACATTCTGGACTGAGATGTCTGATGTTTCTCCGGGTATCTGTTAGATGCACTTCTTCAGAGTGGGGGTTACTGCCCCAAGTGCTCCGATGAACATGGGCTCTACTGTTGTCTTCACCTTCCAGGTTCTTCCCTGAGCCCTTGGTAGTTCCCCAGTTTCTCATGCTCTTTTTTTCTGACTCAGGATGGCTACATCAATCACAACGGCTGTCCTCTGCTGCTTACTAATGATCACAATGTCTGGTTGGTTGGCCATTACCATTTTGCTTGTTTGTATCTGGAAGTCCCACATGATCTAAGCTCAGTCATTCTCCACTACCTTGGGAGGTGACTCCCATTTTGACCTGGGGGTCTTCAGTTCGTATTCTGAACAGATGTTTCTGTACACTATACTAATCATTTGGTTATGGCGTTCCATGTATTCCTTCCCTGCTAGTATCTTACACCCTGCTGTGAGATGCTGGATGGTTTCTGGGGCCTCCTGGTGCTCAAGGCCCAGATGAGATCTGACACAGCTCTCATCTGGGATGATGGCTGAAGGTTTGCTTTCTTTAAATTTTAAAAAATTCTCTGTCGCATAGTTTTTGATTTCTCAGAATTTGACCCAGTCAAATGCAGACCTTTGTTTCAGTTTGTGGGACACCAGGACAGGAGTGCAAAATGCAGCAAAGTTCTGCATTTGACTGGGTCAAATTCACGTTCAGTCATCATCCCAGATGAGAGCTGTGTCAGCTGTCGATCAAACTACCCAGCATTGTTCCACCTTATGAGAAGCTGTGCGCTAGATGCTCATAAAATAAAACAAAAAGGATTTTGATACATACAGAATATTAAGTAAACTAAAGAAATGAAAAGGCTGTTACAAAGACTGGGAAATGGTTTATAACTGGCTGCTAGTAGGCCTCCGGCGTTCTCGTAGGCCTGCTTCTGGCAGCCTTTGTTATTGCTAGCGTTTTAGACGCCTTCTTGTTACCTGCGCTTTCGTGATTTTGGTTCACCTTAGTTAGACTAGTTTTGGTTTTGACTTTAGCCCGCCATCCTACCTCCCTCCACCCACCCTGGTTAGGTTACTTTTGATTTTGACTCTTTCTGCTAGCCGTCCCTGAGAAGCTCTGAACTCTGCCAGCTGTCTCTAAGGATCTGAAGTCTGCCTGTCGTCTCTGAGAAGCTGTGGACATTACTGCCTGTCTCTGGCTTTATGAACTCTCGCTCCGGACCGTCAACTCCTGCCATCACCTACACCCCTGTTCCTGTGCACACCTGCCTCCCCGGTCACGTCATCCACCACCCATCAATCCTTTAGTAAAAACTCTTAATTTTAGTCCCGTGTGTTGTGGTTCTGGGTCCATCTGTAAACAAATCCTGACACTATGTTTGAGCCCAAATATGAATCTGGGGAGTTAGGGCTTTCACATACTCGTACTATGCCCATACTGTGAACCAGGTGCACCTATTGCCTAGGTTTCATGAGACAAATTCCTACATTTCCCACACTTTCTGCCAGGGGGACAGAGCGGTGGAATGGATAGTAGCATTTTTAATGAACTAGTTGAGCACCTAGAGCAGTTCAGAACAGGCAAATCAGAGACTGATTAATGTAATGTGCTATCTGTGTTAAATTAAAATGTATGACATTATCATAGTGTTGATGTTTCCTGCATTGTCTTTCGCAAACAACCTGTTGTCTTTTCTGAGACCTGGTCCCCCTAACGCCCCCTAGTGTTAGCAGCACATACCCAGGCTCACTATCTCTTTTTACTGTATATTCAAACACCTAAATGGATTTCCTGAAATCTGTTTATAGAAATAGCTGCTTGTGTAGATCATGTCCAGGACAGAAGGACAGACAATTTGTCATGTCAGTCACACAGGGTGTTGTAGGACAAACAGTTGTGTGAATTTATCCAACCATGAATGGAATTATGGCTCAGGGCCTCATTGGACAGATGCTACTGCTTGGCCTGATAGTTGCCTTGGCAGGAAATGGAATGGGATGTGTTGGAGGAAGTGAGAGGAAAATAGAGAAGAACGCCAAGGCTTGAGCAATGATACTCTCAGAGCTGTCATTATCCTTATCCAGGTCCTGTGTCCAGTGATGTGAATATACAGCTCTGAGATTTCTGCATTTTATTCTGCTGCCACACAAACGATAACTCTGACTCAGGGCATGATCGCTTTTGTGTTATTTGTCTGTCATGCCTTTTTTTCTGATTGTAATATCTTTGCAAACATAACTGAAATTTTATATGTGGTACAAACTTGCCTGTTTTGAAATGTGAAGATTTCACAGAATTATTGGACAGTGAATTTATTGAAATTATTTAATAATGCAACAGAACAGTGTTAGAGACTAAAATATTAAAGTCTGACCTTTATCTAAAACATTTACAACATGATTTTACAGTTAATAAGCAGTCTATTTTTTATGTTTTAAGTTCTCAGAGTCATTAGTCTGACATGTCTGAGGGTCAGTGAAATGTTAGTAGCTCTGGGTTGAAGCTGAAGCCTAAACCACAGAAGTACATGAGGTTGTTGTTAGTTCATCATTCTGTTGATAATTTGCTGACAGGCAGAGGGGGGCTTTTTAATTGATGGTGATCGCTGAAGGCATCTCACTGCCTCTTGTGCATTTTGATGCTTGTGGCAATCACTAAGCAGAGCCTCAATGAGAAATATAAATATGCAGAGCGACTCAGCCATGGTTGGCGTTAGAAGAAATAAAGAGGGTGGATCAGGTGGGACTAGCATAAAAATTAATTATGATATACTAATGCTCTGGAAAACAACAAAGCAAAATGAATGACATTGAGTTGTGTTTAAAACATGGGCTCATTTGTCCTTTTTTGGCAGGGCCAGGCTGTGCCTCTCTTTAGTTTTTTGGCTTCTCTAACCAAAACTCAATACCCTCTTTGGTTGCATAATTATTCCGCTTAGACAACCCAGATTTTCTCTAATCTTAACAAATGTCCTGCAAGCACACTATTCTGTTATCACTGCCGGGCAGAACAAATGAGAAACCTTGAATTCAATTTAACACAAAGATCACATCACGATAAGCATTGGAAATTTAAGATTGATTCAGTGAGACAGATTACACAGTCTCAGTTTGGTTAGGCACCAGCATCCCTCGCGACCCCAACAGGGATAAGCGTGTAGGAAAATGGATGGATCAAGTTTGGTGAGTTGAAGGTAAGGCAGCACACGCGATCCTTCAGGCTAAGGAGAATCACATGTTTTTTAATACGCCACCAAATATTTGCAAGGTTATTTGCTTCTGCGATGTTGATTGCTTTCACTGATAATAAAATAATTCAGATCTCTAATTGTCTGATTTTGTTAATCGCTGATCAAGCAGGGTGAATTATCTTTTTCCAGTCATCAGCCAAATAATTAGTGAGCTTTCAAGAAAAACAGATTCTCCTCCCTTATGTACTACATAACTATTCAAACTTTTAATACTAATGAGAAGCAAATGAAAAAGCTTTGGAAGAAATTAAAAAAAACCTGGAGGTAAGTTTCTTTCTCTCATCTGCTCTCCTGCTGTATAAAGTGGGTTTCTATAGTAGGTTGAATTCTGCTCTTCGGGAGCAAAATCACTTGGATTTGTTTTGACTGGCCGGAGTAGTGTGTGTAAAACATCTGATGCCCCTTCAGACATCAGAGGTTGTTTGAACGTCCATCTCAGTTTTTGTTTCATTCCCCTCAGCTCTCACCCCACAACCCAAGTTGTTGTCCAGCCCAGCATAAGAACTATATGAAAGCTGGGCTTTATATGATACTTGATCATCTCCCATTCTGTCCCATTCACACACTGTCTTTGACACATCTTCATGGGTGTTTGGGGCTAGTTTTGATCTGGATGAATTTGTTGCTGCAGTGTTGCATTCAGCAAAGAGACTATCACTAACATGCATCTCTACGTTTTTAGTCATTTTCTATGAGGCATACATTTTTTTTTTACAAGAAAACAATACATGCAACCAATGTATTAAGAAGAGATATTTTTCAAGGATACATGTTTGACAGATTTTTACTGACTCTACTGTCTAATAAGCAAACACGTGTCATTAGGTGACCATCTGTTATGGAAGCAAGAGTTTTTTTTACTTTGACCTTTTGTTTTTCCTTCAGACACAGCCGACACGTGTCAGTGTAGGAGGCTTCATGTGTTACCGTTTGTTGTTGGCACAATCTGTGTTGGTCTCTGTCCTTCTTTTAATTTGTCAGGAAAGTTTAAAGACTTGTGTTGGCCTCCTTCACCTTGGCTGTTTTTGTTTTTCATCTTTCTGTCTTGTTAGAGCTTCACATCTCTCCTTTTTTTCTGTCTAGTGATTAGATTATCTCTCACCTCACAAGGCCCCTTCAGTCGGCAGTGACATTCACTCTGGCGAGATTAGGGAGACAAACACAGATGGAAACATTCTTGGTGTAGAAACTGTAGATGGTGAGGCTGCACCAGCCTTTATGCATTCTCATTACACATTCCCTGTGATGCAAGTCAAACAGATTAAGCTAGTTTGGCTTTAAAGAAGCTGTGCATTGAAGCCAAGCAAACTAAGAGCCAGAACGTAAATGTATCCTTTCAGTCGTTACAGATAAAGACCAGTGGTTCAAAATTGATCACTTAATGGTCAATACATGTTACCACTGAATTAGAAGGACTTGTATTGCATTCAGTTGTTCTGAATCCTGTCATCATCCTGGGGTGTGTGAGTTTTTTTTTATTACTTTTATGTTCTCTAGCTGCAGTCATTGTAGTTCATTCTATTTTTTGTGTTATTCCTGTTTGTTTTATTTCCTGTTTGCCTCTCCCCAGTATTCTCTGCTTTCCTTGACCTCATCTGTTCCTCATGTCCCACCTGTGTTGTTGTGTTTTCCTCCACTCATCCCCCTGTATATAAGCTGCACATCTGTCTTTGTTCATTGCTTGATTCTTCTGTTACCATGCCTACTGTAGGCCTTCTTCCATGCCTGTCCTCCATTTCCTGTGTCTTATTGTAAGTTTTGCCTTTATTATCATTAAATCCTTGTCTTCATCATGCAGCCTTCAATTCCCTTTCTGCACTTTGGTCGTCACAACTGAAAAAATATATATATTTTAAACAGTTAAAAACCAGTTTGTCAAGATGAACTACTGTTTAAGTTGTTTTTGGACTGGCTAAAACAGATCACATGGCATTATTAATACATTTAGTATTGTTCTGAATACAACTTCTAATCCTGATACTTTGTGTTTTGGATGGCAGGCATAACTGAAGTCTAGTTGCTTTCTAATTACACACTGAGGATAATATTCTGAGCATAAAGCATTTTTACTTCAAATTTGCTACTACATGTAGCTGGTGTTAATCCCATCATTGGTTAGGTCTTGTGTACATCAGTTAGATTAATAATCGTCTTGTTTCATTCTGCCAGCCGACCATTTGTTTTGCTGTTTTGACTTTAAATTTAATCCCCCAACATCATCCTTTGGTTAATGGGTGGTAACTTTTATGACTTGGTTGTTGTATTTTCTGGTATCTGACCTGTAATCAACAACCGGTATGTACAGTATAGCTGTCATTAAGATACTGTACAGCTGTGTGACACATTGCTCAAGTTTATGTACCAATTTATCCGTGTATTTCTGTTTTACCAAAGTACTTCAATTTATATAGTGCTAATTCACAACAAATGTCAACTTGTATACCCATCAGTCAAACCATTTGGCTTTGATGTAAATTGTATATTGTATTCTGATGGAATATGCAAATTGGTAATTAGAAAAATGCTCAAATCTCACACATAACAAATTGATCCAGACTGTTGTCACAAAATTACAACTAGACACAGAGGGCATTTTAAAATGTTTAAATATGACAAGAGAACTGGTGGAAAACCTCTGCTGATCACGACCTTGTGTAAAGGAAAAGGACAAGCCAGTTACTGCAAGAGAGTCAAGAACTAAGGAAATACTCAAAAGAAAAACCACAAACCCTTTTAAGATAATAATAATAATAATAATAATAATAATAATAATAATAATAATAATAATAATAATAATAATAATAATAATAATAATACATCAAACTTATATAGCGCTTTTTTGGATACTCAAAGACGCTTTACTAAACATCCTAACCGGGGATCTGAGTCTGTTGGTTAATTCCTCAGTTCTCCAGAGAGAGAAACCAGTGAAAACTGTTAATGATGGGAATTAAAATCATAAAAGAGAGCAACTGGCCAGAGTCAAGAGTGCTGGCTTGAAACACTGCCATGGTGTCTGGCAGAATGGCAGAGATTGATCCAGCATCCAAGGAACAGGCAAGGCTCATACACAGTATGGCAGATGTCAGCAAACCAATTTAGATGATATGTAAGGCTCGGAGGTCGGGGAACAGGAACAGGGTGTCATGAGTTGGGTTTTTGTTTCTGCTTTTGGACTGTTTGGCTGACCCTTCTCCACTCCATACCTCCACCCTTCCCAGTCACCGTTCAGCTCGCATTTAACAGTTTCACCTGCTGCTGCTAATTAGGCCAATTCATTCCACCTATTTATACCTCCCTCACTCACCACTCCCGGCCAAAACGTCCCTTCTCTTCACGCTGCCTGCATGTGGTTTTCTCCAGTGTTTGTGTCGCTCTGCATTGCTGATCCTGTGGACCTGTTCTCACCCTGCCCTCACTAGTTGGCTTCACTAGTGCTTGTGTACTCTGCCTGGTTCATACAAAAGTATGAAATAGGGATTCAAGTTGCTGATTAATTAATTAATTAATCTAAAGTTGATTGATCTTATCGATTGATTAATGATTAATTGCTAAGTGGCCATTTTTTTGAAAACCTGACTTTTCTTGTGTATCAAGAGGGTCTTTCTGTAATATTAAGGGCAATTTCTTTTTTTTTTTTTTTTTTACCAGATTCTATTTGGAACAGGTCACGTTCCTGTGATATCTCTACCATGATTATTTCTCTACAACTATCAAGGTCTGGCCCCGCTTAAGGGTGAGCCACAGTGTCCACTTCTGGATAGTGAACACAGTACAACACTGAAAAAAACAGATACTATCAGTTAATCAGATGGAACAAATTTTAATCTACTGTAATAAACTAGTATTTGACAATAATCGTTAGTCAATTATTTGCTTGCATCCATAGTACTGAAATAATCAGTACCCATACTAAACAGTTTATCTTTCTTTTCCATCACTGGTTGTCAAATTGAAACCACTAATTATAAAAAATAATTCAGATTTATCAAATTTTTTTGTCTTACTGTCCTGCAATGATCATAAGCATTATGCACAGTTTGAATACACATGTGTAGCTGTATAAGTAACAGGGACAGAAGCACGATATATTTACTTTGTTCTACTACTGGTGCTGCTGATTGTTCATGATCTACATACTTATCATTCTAATATTTTATCAAGTCATTTCTTTAGTGTGTGAGCATCCACTGTGCAAGCAGCAGGCTTAAAACAGGCCTGCATGTCTTCAATTTCCATAGTTAGAAGCCGAAGATGTTCTTAATCAGATATGCCATTTTCTTCTCAGCTAGATGTGTGTTGAAGATTTCTACTGTGTGCGATCCCAATTTCAACCCGATTAAGTGAATTATGATTTCTCTAAATGTTGCAAAAACAGCAGGGATGTATTCTACAATTAATCACAAGCGCTGTCCAAATATTAATATCAGACAAATCATGGACAATGCCAGTTAATTTAAATACATGTTCAAAAACAAGTAAAAAGACTAAAATGCCCTTTGGGATATAAGATCAGTATGAATCTTTCTTACATTGGAGTTGTCTAAAGCGTATGCTCTGATTGTATCTTGTTTCTCTTACTGCATGTCTTGCTGGCACAAGCAAACCTTAAAACCCCTAGAATCATTGTGTATCTAGACTTTCAATATCCTGGGTAAAAATACGCAACTGTATCATCATTGCCATTTACTAAAAAAATATAAGATGTTAAGTTTTGAAAACATAAACACTTTGACTGATGTGCGTTTGGTTTTTAAAATCATCCATGACCCATCACCTTCACCGCCCAGATTGTTTCCCAAACCTCTGAACAAATGAGCAAAGCGACAACAAGGTCAACCACCATATGGAAATTTAGTGTCCCTAAATCTAAAACTGCCTTTGGACAAAGTGCTTTTACTTAAAAAAAAACAAAACAGAAAAGAAATAGAACAATCCTACCTCACTAAAAAATTACTATAAAAAAATAATAATTTTAAAGGAGAAGTCCGGTCAAAATCAGAATTCAAACTGCTGAAAGTACTTTAAATATAAATTTATTACATACTGTTCAATAAATGATAAGCTTTTTTAATTAAGAGTAGTTTTCATTTGAAGGTCCTTTTATGGAGGCAGCCATCTTGGTGAAGAACAGAACTGCCACCTCCCAGTTTGTGACGTCAGGTTGCGGTATCGGCTGTCGAGCAAGTCCCAATGCCCTATCTGTCCCCTTGTAAATAAATATCTGTTTTCATGCCAAAATATTTTTTTAACCCCTTGAACAAAGATAAATGGTAAATGGTAAATGGCTTGTACTTGTATAGTGCTTTAACTAGTCTTGACAACACTCTAAGCGCTTTACACTACAGTCTTAGTCATTCACCCATTCACACACACATTCACCCCCTAACAGTGGTGTGCTATGTTAGTAGCTACAGCTGCCCTGGGGCAGGCTGACTGAGGTGAGATAGACATGGTATTAAGCATTTAAATTAAAATGAATACTAATTTTGCATTTTAGAGACATAAAAAGACAACAAATAAGCATTAAAGTACGGTTTATGGGTTGGGTTCTGCAATGTTATAAGATGAGTAGAAAACTCACCAATATCTGCTCAAAATGGTGATCTGCATTGCCTAATCTACGTTCAGCAGTTATCATCAGTTATTGCAGCCGTAAACTGCAGAAAATACAGGCAGAGCGGCTCCTTTTGAGTTTACTAACTCTGCTTCTGTCAGGATGAGCTCCAGTGCGTTGAGGCGGAGAATATATATATATATATATATATATATATATATATATATATATATATATATATATATATATATATATATATATATATATGTTTACAGATCTAAAATAAAGTGATAGTGATGATGTGATTTTAAGTGAGCCTTACAGTCCAAAAAATACGGTATATTATATTTATGTATTTATATTGTCTTCTCGAGCCCATTGCCTTTGTGTTCCAGTAGCCCATTTGTCGTCAAAGTGTCCTTTTTCCTCAACACCTGACGCAGACCTTGTTTGACTAGGCAACATCTGAGCCAGTATGGTTCTCTATTTATGCACTCTCATCATGTATATGAGGTAGGCAGTTGGCCTATATACATATATACATATGCACACTATATACATATGCACACTATATACATTATACATATATATATGCACACTATATATATATATATATATATATATATATATATATATATATATATATATATATATATATATATATATAGACTACATATATATATAGACTACATATGCCCCATGCAGCACTCTGATCCTCCGCATGAGAGTCAGAGTCTTAAGCACCAAGAAGGAGGCAGAGGCCTAGTGAACATTAGAGCCACCATTGAAGATGAAACATCCAAGCTCCAAGAGTATATCAAGAAGATGGCCCCAAGGGACGAAGCGCTCAGTTAATGTCTCAGACAATGGAAGTTGGAAGAGAAGGAACTGAAGAAACCGTCGTGGGAGGAAAAACCCCTGCATGGGATGTACCAGCGACAGATAGCTGAAGTGGCTGATATAACCAAATCCTATCAATGGCTAGAGAGGACTGGACCGAAGGACAGCACTGTAGCATTGATCATGGTAGCAAAGGAGCAGGCCTTGAGCACCAGAGCAATAGAGGCCCAGATCTACCATACCAGGTGAGATCCCAGGTGCAGGCTATGCAAAGAATACCAACTGGAGACCCCCAGGTCAAAATGGGAGTCACTTCACAAGGTGGTGGAGAATTACAGAGCTTAGATCCTGTGGGACTTCCAGATACAAACATACAAAATGGTAATGGCCAACCAACTAGACATTGTGATCATTGGTAAGCAGCAGAGGACAGCCGTTGTGATTGATGTGGCCATTCTGAGTGATGGTAGCATCAGGAAAAAATACCATGGGCTCAGGGAAGAACTAGAAAGAGCCTGGAAGGTGAGGACCTGAGCTTGAGAAACAGAAACATTTTCGCATGATTACACATGGTGACAGTAAAGATTGTTGACCAAAACATCTGCTTTGCACTGCTGCGGTCATGCCCTGCAGGTGCTTTACACTGAGCAATCACTGTGTCACTAGGTGACAGTGGATTCGATGCTGTTTTAACAGCATTTTAAAAAGTAGGTTTTGAAACATTGGATTTTGAATGATATTTTATCTACATGATGTTAAATGAATGGTGCCATTGTTTTACCATTGTGCTAACATGAGTTTTCAATACTGTCTTACCTGTCAGAGAGACTCCAGATGGAAATGAGATCAGAAGCTAGATGTTGTGCATCTTTACTCTGTTGAAGTTGAGTGTTTTTCTGAACATTGCCTCTGATCAAATAAATAAAACCAGTCGTAAATAACATCAGTTTTCTCCTTACAGGACTGTGACCTCGGTTTAGATAATGTTATCTTCTTTACTCTGTAGCACTGTACTGAGTAAATTGAGGTAGATGGAGGACGTTTATAAACTTCGAAATTACAAAAAATTCTAATGTAGAACTTATGTAATTGCAGTTTAAGAAAACACTTGAGATACATAAAAACACTTCAGATATTGTTTTTAGAAACATCACCTTTATATAAATTCTCCTTCACACAGGCAGTTGTTCTGTGTATGGTGTTACATTGACTCAGTGATTGTTATTGATACAGCTGAGACAGTCTAAGAAAATCAGTTAAAATGCTTTTATGGTGAACATGAAGATGCAGAAAAGAACCCAACTGATTTTTTTTTTGTGAATGCCTCCCATCAAGTTTTTCCCTGAGCAGTTGTGTGGTTATAGCTTTGCTGCGTTCCAAACGTTTTTGCCAGGCTCACTTCCATTATGTAGATGTGGCACTGTTTTGCTCTGCTAAATTTATGTTTTATTTGTTTAAAGCAAAGTCAGCAATAAGCTCTTAATTGGGTTCCAGTCTAATCTTCCCCACACTGCACACTGTTCATCTATCTGATACACAGTTTCACAGAATATACTCTGAACCTTTCATGTTTAGTGCATCCTGGTTCTGGATGCCCTAGTCCCAAGTGATGACATGTTTGTCCAAATGAAACAAAGATATTGTAGAAGGAAGTGTGCTTCCAACTTTGTTTAGGCAGCGAGTGTGTCTGTATGTGTCTTTTTGAGCTAGTAGTTAGGTTTTAGGACTAAGGTGTCAACTAGCTTAAGGTTAGGGTTAGGTATGTACACCAGTCAAATACTAGTTTATTACAGTTGGGTTTAGGGTCAGGCCATTGAAAGGGTTGGAAATGAATGGAAGTCAAGGCATGGTCCTCACTTTGTATTGAAAACATTGATATGTCTGTGTGTGTGTGTGTGTGTGTGTGTGTGTGTGTGTGTGTGTGTGTGTGGGGGGGGGGTCCTTTCTGGTGTCTGTGAATAAATTGCTTCACAGTAACCACTGGGAAGTCATCGTGTGTTTGCGCAGGTATTGGAGAGAACAAAATGAAGCGTTTGTCATTTGCAGTATCTAACACGTCTTGTATTTTGAAAGATACATGGAACATCTGTCAAAGTATGTATTTCCTGTTGCTTTTCATCATGAATGCCTTTGTTTCTGTTCAGTCTAACAGCTAACAGAGAATCACATCTAAGCACAAGTGTATGTCTCAGTTTAAACAATTGAACCATAATAGTGTTAGTTGTGTTGGTATGTAGTAGAGATTTTTATTAAAAGGCAAAAGACACAGAGCTATATTATGCAGTGTTATATCACAGAGTTATATTATGAAAACATTCTTATTTTTGCTTCCAAGCAGCCACAAACCTAATAAACCATAGATCATAGCAAACTGTACTCTAAATTTGGTTTTGGTCCACATTTCCCCAAGCTCTCACAACGTCATTTAGTGTTTATCTTTGGACTTGCTGCTTTCTAACTGAGCCCAGTTGCCTTGTCTAAAACATAATCACATTTACCATTTATATATATATATATATATATATATATATATATATATATATATATATGCGCGTGAGTGTGTGTCTGTGTGGTTTGTTAGCACAACTGACCGTTGTGTCTTGCTGCTCTGCAAGCACGAAGGAGAAGCTCAGAGCAACAGTACCCGGTCTTTGGGCTGTGCGCGTCCATCAACCTAATAACAGCTACTGTTAGCTAATGTTGTTAGGGAGGTTTTATTCCACACTGTCACAGATACAGGACCTTTACTGACCTTACTGACCTTTTTATGTTGCTGAAGGTAAAGTCTTTTGGCAAATCCTGCCATGTGCTCTTTGTAGTTTTCAAAAGAGTCCTTCTTGAAGTAATTTTCTTTGGCAATGTGGCTGCGACATTGCCATCATAAATAAAATGAAGCCATTTCTCTGTGATTGGGAGAAAGGGCTCCTCTTCTCCTCTATGAAGTGGAGCTCCGCTTGGATTGCTTGGTGAGAGGCTAGGCTCAGCCGGGGTTGCCAGGTGAGGGTGATTGTGACACAATATTAAAGAAGTTTTTGAAACAACAAAACAAAACATTCACTTATTGACAAAAAACAGCTGGATGATGGGTTTTTTTTTTAGTCCTTGGACTCTTTCTAAAAGCAGTAAAGACCTAGCCTCGTGAGACCATCCTGATCTCGCGAGCTTTCAAGGTTTCACTCGCAGATCAGTCTGGCTACTCTCCGTTAAAGAAAATTTGGAGCCGTTCACCAAACGAACGTCCAATCAGCGTTGGCTTTGAGGCGGGTTGAGGTGTGACGCAACGGGAAGCGCGACAGTTCAGTCTAAAGAACATGGCGGCTTCAGCCGATGAAACTAGCGTTAGCGTGGCTATCGAGCAAGTTTTATCGGCATTACAGAGTATTTTTTTGCTGAGCTAACGAGCCTTTACCTGCAGCAGCAAGAGTAGCTTGGCTTGTGGTTGTGTTTTCGTCGTCGCTCTGTTACGAGCGACGACAAATCTGATTGGTTTATTTGGCCCGTCTATCACCAACATAGGCCAATCAGCTAACCAGTATTTTCGCCCCTTCCCAAAATTACTTCAACGGAAGGTTTCCAGATGGATATGCGGAGCAAATCTATCTGGCGGAGTCAGGTAAGTAAAGACCCAAATGGAAGTACAAAACTTTGCAAAAAGTGGCATTTGCATATTAGGTCCCCTTCAATGATGTAATGTTCAGTACTGAGTTTAAAGCTCATTCAGTAAGGTCATGCCACTGGACCTTACTGCAGGTGTTGGGTTAGTCTCTGGATAGTCCATCACAGGACAATGCAGAGAAACACACACACACACACACACACACACACACACACACACACACACACACACACACACACACACACACACACACACATACATGTCTTTAATACATTGTGTGGACTCCGTCCTCATAGTTCATTGTGTGGACCACTACTTCCACTGCATATAGAACAGTGCAAAACACATTGCCACCTCTAGAAAAAAATATAGATTCAGAATATGACCTTAGATAACCAAAAGCTCAAAATAAAATAAATCTTTTTCTTGTGGACTTGTGTGGACCAGTTGTTGTTGCCAGGTAGATTTGGGTGTGTTTTTTCTCACCAACAGCCAAGCTTTATTTCATCAAAAAAGCCATTCTAAGCTTCTAATAATTAAATTTTTTTTTTCTTAACCCCCGGCATCATATCTTCTCACATATACTGTCCTTTATAGATATAGTAGTGCCAATTTAACTACATTATACAGGCTTTGTGAACTAAGATAAACATTTTAAATACTAAAGAACACAATGTGGAGACCGAATGCAAACTATTTTATTTGTTTATGGAACAAAAATACATATTTTTGCTGCTGTCCAAACACTAGGCAAAGGACCATTGCCAAATATGCACTGCTTACAACTTCTTTTGTAGTTTTAACCAAACAATGTAAGATTGACCATATCTAATGTAGAATGTTTTTTCGGCTTTTGAACAGTAATAGTATTGTAAACTTGTTTTTTATGTCTTTCCAAGTTTGGCTTCTCAGTGCAGGCTCAACTTTAAGTACTTCAAGACATGGTTCTTTACCAGGAACTCTCTAAGGTTACATATTGGCAAAGCTGTTGCCATACTGCTGCCTTTTCGGCCTTACTCCAAAGCCGTCGATGAGATGTAGGTTCAATAGCTGGTCTATTCACATCCTGATCTTTGCCTGCAACACAAATAAAGAATATACTTCAAACCATTTTAGCATTTTTTGCATTGTAGGTAATATTTACATTACATCAATGTATTAACAAAGGTTTGTCATCTAAATTCTTAACCATTATACCAAACCTCAATCTCGACACAATGATTTTATCAGTTTAAACATTAAGGTAGCAATAGATTAATTTACAGCCAAAATGACCATTTTACCATACATTGGTGTGAAAACGTGATTGCATTCTACCTGATCTCTTATTTGTTTGCATGTTTGTCATACATTAAATTACATTATTAGTTAAATTACATTTCAGTGTACCTAACATGGCAAGTCAATACAACCAATCAACGACAATAGTCAAACTAACCAATAATATCTCACACAAACTCCTTCCACACAACAAGAACCTCCCACTTGGGCATACCAGAGACCCCAACTCTCTAGAAAAGGTTCATATGCAAGTTTAATTGCATATGAACCGCAGCAGTCTGCCGAGCTGAGTGGAGCCATGTACTGCTGGAACCATGAATGGAAAATGGGTAATAGGTTGTTCTAAACTTGGGCTTCTGGGGGCAAAATGCCTAGTTCTTCTCACTCTGCTGTCTTTAAGCACGTAACAAAATTTTTAGTGCATAGAGAGACAAAAACTGGGCCCTTGAGCATCATTATATTTTTATGTCCAACTGCTTGTGATATATCAAATTCATGAAATTTCTATTATAAGTTTTTTTAAAGGACCAGTCCAGTCAACAAGGGAAAATCAGTGGATCATTAACTATACCTTAAACTAATACGCCCGTGGTGATTAAATGAATTTAGCGTTATTCAATAAGAAAATAAAAGCATAAATTGTCGTCTTGATCACTGTGTAAGGGGGGCGGCCATTATTGCCCATATTTGGGGAAAAATGTCCACCTGACATCACATCCTGTGATGTCTCTGTGCGGTGAGGCACTGCGCTTTACAAGCTAATTCAATAGTAACTGTTGTACTAGGGCTGAACGATATAGAAAAAAAGTTTATCGATAAAAAATGCATATTGATCGATATCGATAATTATTGAAAATATTTAATATCATATTTTATGTGCAGCTCTGCCTGGATATTTTATGATATTGCTAAATGATTTCATTTTAATAAAGAACACAGACACAGAATTTCAATTAAATCTTTTTTAACCAACTTTAACCATAACAGATATTTTTTAAGAAAAATAACTTACGAGACCTGAGTTATGTTATTAAATACTGACAAAGAATAAACTAAAGTGACCAGTAAAATTACCAAAATAAATACACCAATACCATTTTATCACAAAGAAGGGAGCTCAGTTTAGCTGCTATACCTGCTTTGTTTGGGAAGAAGCTCCGTAAGATTTCTCCGAAGATGACGCGGAGCGGGGCGGGGCTAAAACAGCTCGCGCTGCTGCGGGTGTGAGCAGCTTACGTAATGAAACAAGTTGGTTGCGTTACCAGACTTTGTTTTTACCGGTTCCTTGCAAGTTTTACAAATCACTGTGGATTATTTCTGTCAGACTGGTGAACTAGTAAAACCCCGTTTTGGGACAATTTCCTCTGCCGCTACTTGGAAAAAAAAGCATTTGATATTTTGCCACTGGACTGTCAGTATATCAGAAGGAACATATCTCTGAAGTCTCACTGATATCACAAAAAAAATAAATTAGAACACCAGCTAAAGGCTGATGACTCCAATTCAGTTCTCATATGACTGGACTTATTAAAAAAAACTCATTTCGGTTTCATACTTTAATATTACAAAAAGGGAAATCCAATAAAAAAAATGCATTAAGGATTATCAAAACAAAGAATCCAATAGTTTAAATAAAAAAGCTTACCAGTTTTTCCTGCCTGCTTAGACTGCTTTGATGGTTCTCCTTGGTTCTCACTTGGAGATCTTAGGGTCACTGCATCAAGTTCTAGAACAAAAGAACATGCCTGTCACCTTAACACCCCTATGTTTAAAAGACATTAAAGAAATAAACCTGTGTAGCAAATTTGTTCTGTAGGAATTTACAAAACTTTGAAATTGTGTGAAATGAGAGAGGAGCATTAGTTAGAACTTGTATATGTCCATAATATAAAAGTTCTAACTAATGCTCCTTTCTCATTTCACACGTCCCACTTTTAAAGACCTGTTGCAACAGTGTCCAGAGATTAATGCAATGATCAATGTCTGAAAAGTGCATTATGTTTCATTTCAGGTAGAGAAATTTGGTGATCGCAAAAACTACTACATTGAAAAAAAGAAAAAAAAATCACAAATCACAGTTCACGTTAGGTTTTACTGAGGACACCAGAGTAAAACCTACAATTACACTGAACACTCTCAAGAGCCCCTGCTGCTTTTTTTTTTTGGGGGGGGGGGGTTGTTTTGTACCTTGGGCACAGAGCTTGTTTACTGAGGCATCTACCACCCAAATAAGTATCTGGCAACACCAATGACCAAATTGAGTCACAAAGAATTCATTGGATGGTACTTTACAGCCCTGGAAAGAAAGTGTATGTTGCCTACAGTTAAGCACAGTTGTGGTAGTGTCATGTTTTGGGCTGTATGGGTGCTGCTGGCTGTAGAGAACCAAAGTTATTTGAGGGAACATGTACTGTGACATTTCTGAAGTAGAGGATGATTTCCTCACTGTGGAAACTGAACTGCAGAGCAGTATTCAAACATAACTACGCTTTACACACTCACAAGATGACCACTGCCTTGCTAGAAGAGACTGAGGGTAACGGGATGTCATCACAGAAGAGTGAAAAAGGATTCCAGTGGAAACATGTGAAGCTCTAATGAAATCCATGCAAAAGCATTGGTAGAAAAATAATAGTCACACTAAATATTGACACTTTGGGAACAGTTTGGACATTTTCACTTAAGGGTGTGCTCAGAGATGGTTGCCAGCATTTTAGACAATAATGGCTGTGTTCAGAGGTATCATAAGAGGTAGGTGAGAGTATGTCAAAAATGCAAAATGTTGCAAGCTGTGACAAACAGCACAGAGAAAAGAGTTAAGCAAGAATAAAATTTTGTTTGGCAACACTAATGTAAAGTTCTATGTTCTATAGTTCATATACTCTTTAGTGCGGTTTACCATAAGGAGGCCATATTTGGTCCCTTGTTATTTTTAATATATGTTAAAGACCTCCCTAATGTTTCAGATAAACTTTCTAAAATCTTATTTGCAGATGATACAAGTGTGTATTACTCCCATAAAAATCCTGAATTTTTAATAAAGGTAGTTAATGAAGAACTTGACAAGTTATCCTATTGGTTCAAGTTCAACAAATTGTCACTTAACATAAAAAAACAAGTTATATATTTTTTGGTTATAAGTTTGATACGTTTAAACCTCCAATTGAAAATTCAAATTGATAATATTTCTATTAATGTTAGATCTGCTCGTTTCCTTGGTGTTATTCTAGATGATTCTTTATCCTGGAAACCCCACATTAGTGCCATAAGTACAAAACTAGCCAAAGTGGTTGGTATACTAGGGAAAATCTGTCACCTGATTAACAAAAAAGTTGCAATTATGTTATATTATTCAATGTTATATCCATATATCAATTACTGTAATGTTAGTTGGGCTAGTACCCACCCAACTAAACTGGAATCTGTTTTTCGACTTCAGAAGCGAGCTTTAAGGCTAATATTTTGTGTAAATCGTAGACACCCCTCACAACCACTGTTTGCTCAGGCAAGTATTCTTAGTGTTTATCAAGTGAATCAACTTCAAATAGCTTTATTCGTTTATAGGTCTATAAAAAAGTTACTTCCTCAGCACTTTTGTAATATTTTTACTTTTAATAATGAATTTCACCAGTATCCAACTCGTAGTAGTTGTCTTATCAGGCCTCCTTACTCTTGTACAACTCAAACACAGTTATTATACAGAGGATCAATGATATGGAACAGTCTTCCCACATCACTGACAGATCTTTCTAAAGAAGAATTTAAACGGAGAGGAAAGTTACTGCTACTTAGTTGTCTGAATTTTCCATATATTTGTGGTCTAAATTAAATGTTTAACTGTTTTATATATTGAAATGTTGTTGTTTGTTGTTGTTGTTTTTTTCTCTTTTTCTTCTTGAAATATATTTGTTATTATGGAGACTGCCACTCATTAAGCCCCTTGAGGGTTTTTTGGCAGTTGTCCATCACATTTTCTTCTCTTTTAGTGAAACAGGATTCTGTTTTTTATATTTTGTTGTGAAAATAAATTAAAAAATAATAATAACAATATAGAAAAAGTAAACATACCCTTTCCTTCCCTCATCCTTCCTTTGTTTTGCTGATCATTATCTGCAGAGAAAACCATTGCATAAATATAAAAACAGAAATAAACTCTTTCATATAAATATCATATTTATATCATATCATATATTTTTAATATAAATAAAACACATTTTTGCAGCAGCTTTCAAAAGCCAAAATGTACAAAGTCTATCGTTGAGTAAATGTTGATTATGTTTAACAAAACATGCACAGCACTTAAGGTTATTCACAGCAGGTATTAAAAAATACATTTACACCCTTAAAAACAATATAGTATATACATGTTTGTAGCACTTCAAGCTGCCAAAGCTGTAAATGAAGCCTCAACTCCCGGTGCACTCAGCACAGTTAGCATCTGATTAGCCTAATTCAGAAAGCAAGTGGAGCTCTACACAAATTCAACATAGCACACCACTACAGTATTGTAAGCTTTTCTACGGCATTGTTTTTATTGCAGAGTAGTAATTAGAACAACAGACACTGCAGGGCTGTGGGTGTAAAAATCACATCATATGAACTGCTTTACAAAGCAACCCTCCCTGTCTTATTAGCAGAAAGCAACAACAGGTTTGATATGTAAATAAAACAAATCATACCTTCTATGATGTTTCCCAAGATTTCGGAAAATGCTGTTATCTCCGATTACAAGACTTGTTTCTTGACCTGGCTCCTGTTTCTGCGTGCTCCTGCTGCAAGTGACTTTTGATACATTTCTTGAGATGCGTTTAAGACCTGTACGAATGTTTAGTTCTACTGGCAAATGTGCTTGTTGGAAGAAAATTTATTTAAAAAAAAACAACAACTAGTTTTACTAACATATTATCTTGTTGAACTAGAATTTTAGACATGTTTTTACATGATGCAGAATCATTTGAAGACATTGCATAGATCCATTTTGTATTAGTTTAACAGATTCCCATTTCCCATGAATTCAACTAGGCTTGTTGAAAGGTCAGCAGTGCAGGTGTTCAACTGAAGGCTCCCCTCCCCCTCCCTTACACTTTTCTGTGGTCTGCTAAAATCTAAATCGAAATGGAAGACATTATAAGTCACAGTAACTTGATTTTAAAGATGTAATAACTACACATAGTTTATTTCTTTGGGTATGTAACTTTTAGGAGTGGCTTGTTAAATAATATTGTGTGTAAACATTGATATAAATGCATGCACATCATATTACATGTGTAAGATTACTTAATTGAAATAAACTACAGATGCAAAAAATTGGTTGTAAAAAAAAGAAGAAAAACATCTGATAATCTTAATCCAAAGAGAGTTTGTTTTAGCTCATCTCTTGGACCTCAGCCTCCGCTACATTTCAGTGTGATTTCCCCCACTACACAAAAATAATTAAGTCCATTCAGAACTAAGACATTTTAAACTTTATATTTTATTTCTGCCTGTTCTTAAAATAAATGTTTTATCTGGTTTTAGGCATCTACTAGGTAATAATATATTCCTAACATTGCTGCACAACATTATTGTACTTTAAGTGAGCAATGGATATACATATTAGGTTTATTAGGGGAACTACTCCTCAAGAACAGCTAATAGGCTCCAAAGATAATCAACCCAGACTCAAATACATCCTACAGCCCGCAAAATCATCCATCTTCAAAGCTGCTGTGCTTCATTGAGATACAAGAAATGGTACTGTGTTTAACCTTGCTGCTTGGGCTATGAAAGTCCGATTGGGACATACTTGGTGTTGTTGCGAAGAGCCTGATCAGACAGTTAAAATGAAAGCAGCAGTATCTCCTTAACCAGTTGCTTAGTGCCAAAACCTAACCCTAAATGGCCGATTCAGGCTTCTGAGGCCTTCTATTAAGGCATAAGCTGGAAACCTTGGGGCACCTGCAGTACTGTGAAAGGGGGATGGGCGACCAGCATGATGAGCTCTAGATAGACCACAGCGACATGCAGAGGAGGTTGAATAAGTGTTCCCTCAATGTCAGAGTGAGACTGCCTTTGGGCCTCTGACCCCATTAGGACATGGCTGACACCGGAGCAATGACCCACCCAGGCTCCACTGTGACACCAACCTGTGTGGAATGACACTACACCACTTTTTAGTTAAATGTTGAGTTTTGCAGCCAGATTCTGTGAGTCTACGTGGCTGAAGGAGGCCAATCTAATTGCTGACCTTTCGTGACCTTTGGGGTTTCCCTCCTTTTTGAGGCCGTTCCCAGCAAAGGATTTCGACCCAACTCATGGAGTGGCATCTCCAGGAGTTGTTGAACATAACCCCATTAGCGGCTAACGGCTAGCATGTTGCCAGCCAGAAGTAGCTGTAGGAAGTTCCTTGAGAGCTGGTATTTTACATGTTTGTAGGGGCTTTGCCGGGGAAGCTGCATACCGATTTTGGCCTTGCTCAGACATGGTGTCTTTGAATTATGAGGTGTCAAAGGTTCAATTATTTGGCCTTTCTTGCCTCTGTCATGCCCAGCTAAAACGACCCAGAGATACCAAAGCCACAGAATCCACTTAGTCTCTCACCCACAACAACATTTCTAAAAATCAGCCTTCTATGACAAACTCAGCCAAGTCTGTCAACCCTTACAGATCCAAGTAGGGTTAAAGGAGCACCAGAAGATATATTGCTGCAAAAAAGACACCTGCGAAAATTCCACTTAATGTAGACTTACCAAAACTGTCACACATGATTTAGGTTGCAAGAGGAAGGCACTCTATGAATATGGGGTCTCTATCTGCACAATGGGCTGGGGGAGAGCTGTTTAAAAGTTAACTGAAAACACACTCCAAGGAGAACAGGTCCAAAAAGGGAGAGTGTTTGGAGGGCCGTCTCAGAGTTGGAGCATTCTTTTGAGCCGAACTTAACACTGTTGGAAAGAATCCAATAAGACGATCGAAAAAAGACCACCAATGTTCTGAAAGGCCACTCCTACCTTCCACCATGAGCCTTAATTGGTCCCAAAGGTCGTTTTCTTTAGGGCACTGCAATAACTTTGAATGGATTTGTGAGGAAAAATCCACCATTTTGTAAAACAGTTGTATTTGCTTCCTTCTGCACATAGGTTAGTTTGTTGCACTTATGCATGGCACCTTTGAAAGGGGAACACCTGACAAGAAAACTGACCCATGCATGAACTTTTAACTCCACCCTACAGCTCGCAAAATGGTCAGTGTTCAGTGCTGCTGTGCTTCATTGACATACAAGAAATGGTAGTGTGTTTGATCTTGCTGCTTGGGCTATGAAAGTCCGATTGGGACATACTTGGTGTTGTTGCGAAGGGCCTGATATGACAGTTAAAATGAGACCACCAGTATCTCCTTAACCAGTTGCTAAGTGCCAGAACCCAACCCTGAATGGCCGATTCAGGCTTCTAAGGCCTTCTATTAAGGCATATACTGGAAAGTTTGGGGCGCCTGCAGTACTGTTAAAGTGGGATAAAAAAACTTAAAAAAGTTCTGTTATCCACCAAAAGGTCAAAATCATCCTTTTTTGGATGGGCAACCAGCCTGATGAGCTTTAAATAGACCACAGCGACATGCAGAGGAGGTTGAATAAGGGTTCCCTCAATGTCAGAGTGAGACTGCCTTTGGGCCTCTGACCCCATTAGGACATGGCGGACACCAGAACAATGACCCACCCAGGCTCCACTGTGACACCAACCTGTGTGGAATGACACTACACCACTTTTTAGTTAAATGTTGAGTTTTGCAGCCAGATTATGTGAGTCTACGTGGCTGAAGGAGGCCAATCTAATTGCTGACCTTTCGTGACCTTTGGGGTTTTCGTCCTTTTTGAGGCCGTTCCCAGCAGAGGAGTTCGACCCAACTCATGGAGTGGCATCTCCAGGAGTTGTTGAACATAACCCCATTAGCGGCTAACGGCTAGCATGTTGCCAGCCAGAAGTAGCTGTAGGAAGTTCCTTGAGAGCAGGTATTTTACATGTCTGTAGGGGCTTTGCAGGGGAAGCTGCATACCGATTTTGGCCTTGCTCAGACATGGTGTCTCTGAATTATGAGGTGTCAAAGGTTCAATTATTTGCCCTTTCTTGCCTCTGTCATGCCCAGCTAAAACGACCCAGAGATACCAAAGCCACAGAATCCACTTAGTCTCTCACCCACAACAACATTTCTGAAAATCAACCTTCTATGACAAACTCAGCCAAGTCTGTCAACCCTTACAGATCCAAATAGGGTTAAAGGAGCACCAGAAGATGTATTGCTGCAAAAAAGACACCTGCGAAAATTCCACTTAATGTAGACTTACCAAAACTGTCACACATGATTTAGGTTGCAAGAGGAAGGCACTCTATGAATATGGGGTCGCTATCAGCTCCATGGGCTGGGAGAGAGCTGTTTAAAAGTTAACTGAAAACACACTCTAAGTAGAACAGGTCCAAAAAGGGAGTGTGTTTGTAGGGCCCTCTCAGAGTTGGAGCATTCTTTTGAGCCAAGCTTAACACTGTTGGAAAGAATCCAATAAGACGATCGAAAAAAGACCACCAATGTCCTGAAAGGCCACCCCTACCTTCCACCATAAGCCTTTATTGGTCCCAAAGGTCGTTTTCTTTAGGGCACTGCAATAACTTTGAATGGAGTTGTGAAGAAAAATCCACCATTTTGCAAAACAGTTGTTTTTCCTTCCATCTGCACATAGGTTAGTTTGTTGCACTCATGCATGGCACCTTTGAAAGGGGAATACCTGACAAGAAAACTGACCCATGCATGAACTTTTAACTCCACCCTACAGCTCGCAAAATGGTCAGTGTTCAGTGCTGCTGTACTTCATTGACATACAAGAAATGGTAGTGTGTTTGATCTTGCTGCTTGGGCTATGAAAGTCCGATTGGGATATACTTGGTGTTGTTGCGAAGGGCCTGATCAGACAGTTAAAATGAGACCACCAGTATCTCCGTAACCAGTTGCTTAGTGCCAAAACCCAACCCTAAATGGCCGATTCAGGCTTCTGAGGCCTTCTGTTAAGGCATAAGCTGGAAACCTTGGGGCACCTGCAGTACTGTGAAAGGGGGGATGGGCGACCAGCCTGATGGGCTCCAGATAGACCACAGGGACATGCAGAGGAGGTTGAATAAGGGTTCCTTCAATGTCAGATTGAGACTGCCTTTGGGCCTCTGACCCCATTAAGACCAGGCGGACGCCCAAGCAATGACCCACCCAGGCTCCACTGTGACACCAACCTGTGTGGAATGACACTACACCACTTTTTAGTTAAATGTTGAGTTTTGCAGCCAGATTCTGTGAGTCTACGTGGCTGAAGGAGGCCAATCTAATTACTGACCTTTCGTGACCTTTGGGGTTTTCCTCCTTTTTGAGGCAGTTCCCAGCAGAGGATTTTGACCCAACTCATGGAGTGGCATCTCCAGGAGTTGTTGAACATAACCCCATTAGCGGCTAACGGCTAGCATGTTGCCAGCCAGAAGTAGCTGTAGGAAGTTCCTTGTGAGCTGGTATTTTACATGCCTGTAGGGGCTTTGCAGGGGAAGCTGCATACCGATTTTGGCCTAGCTCAGACATGGTGTCTTTGAATTATGAGGTGTCAAAGGTTCAATTATTTGCCCTTTCTTGCCTCTGTCATACCCAGCTAAAACGACCCAGAGATACCAAAGCCACAGAATCCACTTAGTCTCTCACCCACAACAACATTTCTAAAAATCAGCCCTCTATGACAAACTCAACCAATTCTGTCGACCCTTGCAGATCCAAATAGGGTTAAAGGAGCACCAGAAGATGTATTGCTGCAAAAAGAGACACCTGCGAAAATTCTAGTTAACATAGACTTACCAAAACTTTCACACATGATTTAGGTTGCAAGAGGAAGGTGCTCTATGAATATGGGCTCTCTATCTGCTCCATGGGCTGGGAGAAAGCTGTTTTAAAGGTTAACTGAAAACACACTCTAAGGGGAACAGGTCCAAAAAGGGAGTGTGTTTGGAGGGCCCTCTCAGCGTTGGAGCATTCTTTTGAGCCGAGCTTAACACTGTTGGAAAGAACCCAATACGACGATCGAAAAAAGACCACGAATATCCTGAAAGGCCACTCCTACCTTCCACCATAAGCCTTGATTTGTCCCAAAGGGCGTTTTCTTTAGGGCACTGCAATAACTTTGAATGGATTTGTGAGGAAAAATCCACCATTTTGTAAAACAGTTGTATTTGCTTCCTTCTGCACATAGGTTAGTTTGTTGCACTCATGCATGGCACCTTTGAAAGGGGAACACCTGACAAAAAAACTGACCCATGCATGAACTTTTAACTCCACCCTACAGCTCGCAAAATGGTCAGTGTTCAGTGCTGCTGTGCTTCATTGACATACAAGAAATGGTAGTGTGTTTGATCTTGCTGCTTGGGCTATGAAAGTCCGATTGGGATATACTTGGTGTTGTTGCGAAGGGCCTGATATGACAGTTAAAATGAGACCACCAGTATCTCCTTAACCAGTTGCTAAGTGCCAGAACCCAACGCTGAATGGCCGATTCAGGCTTCTGAGGCCTTCTATTAAGGCATAAGCTGGAAACCTTGGGGCACCTGCAGTACTGTGAAAGGGGGATAAAAAAAACTTTAAAAAGTTCTGTTTTCCACCAAAAGGTCAAAATCTCCCTTTTTCTGGGGATGGGCAATCGGCCTGAGGGGCTCCAGATAGACTGAAGAATGCAATAGAGTTGAAGGTTAGAAAAATATTCCTCACAAATGTAGTAGTTGACCTTGTTTTGCCCATTTTCATCACATTTTATAAATATCAGATGTTGGTGACAAATATCTGGGATATATTTTTTTGCAACCACAAACAATTTTTTTCAAAACTCATTACAATATTGTCTTGTGGGGATATAAATTAAATTATAAATGTTGTCATTTTTTTATCAAGTTTTAATGATTATCTCCAACCCAAAGATAAATAATTTTGTGAGAAATAAATTAAAATATCTTCTAAGTTGATTATTTCAATAACACAAATTGAAAATAAACATGTAAAAAAAACTTACATATGTGCAAAGGACCCTCTGAATATAACAGTCATTTTTTAATCAATAATTGTCTTTACAAAAATGTTGTTTATTTTCAACAGAAATTGTTTCTTTTTGTTGTGGGAAATGTTTTTTCAAAAGTTTCAAGTCATAATTACCAGGAAGTCAATTAAATATTTTTTAATACTGACACTAGATGCCAAGCTTTTAAAATACTACTATAAATAGACCACTGCCTTTAAAATGTGTAATTATGATTATTATTTATTATTAATAATCATTATTTTTATTAATACTATTTATTTATTTATTTTAAAAAGAAATCCATTTGCAAAAAAATCTGTTAACTCCATATAGATCTAATCTCAACAAGTAAAACAAGTAAAACATTAGATAAAAAGCATCCTCTCTTCTTAATATAGAATGGACTTGGCTTTGAATCCTTTTCTGAGTGGCATCCTAAGTATGGTGTCACATGATCAGAACTGCCCAATCAGAAAATTCCCCACACAAGCCAATCAGAAAATTCCCAACACAAGCCAATCAGAAAATCCCACTTATTTCGTTGCAGTGCAAGAGAGTTTCCATTAGAGGGTGATCTAGAGCAGAGTCATTCACACACTTTTCAGTGACTCCTATCTCACTGGGGTCCACCTGTAAAAAATTTACAGGGTAATTTTTAGGGTCAAAGGAGCCTATTGCATGATTATTTTTGTGTGGACCAGCAAAATGTCCACACAACTGAGAATCTCCACACAATGTTGGTCTTCCGTCAGGGATTGAGCCACACAAGTATAGAGAGACAAGTGCACACACACACACACACACACACACACACACACACACACACACACATACCTAAGGATATTTTATAGAAACCAATTAACCTAGCAGTCATGATTTTGGAAGGAAGGGAGGAAGTGTGAGTACCCAGAGGGAACTCCCTCAAGCACAGGGAGAACATGCAAATGTTGTGCCGTAAGACCCCAGAACCTTATTGCTGTAAGGCAACACTGCTACCAACTGTGCTACCATGCAGCCCCACTTGGTGACTACATGTAGACATGGATTTTTGCTAAATGCTCAATATTATCTTGAGGATGTGTTTATGTTTGCAACTCAGCCTTCAGTGAAGTATATTACTATAGTAGTCGTTACCAGGTAATAGATTCTGTATAGATGACAGTTACCACTGAGTTTTTATTTTGTCTTGTTCTAAAAAGTGTTTAATCGGTCCTTGCAAGAAATGATGCGAGAAGCAGAGCACTGTCCTAAAGAATACCTCTGGCAAGGTGACACATGGAGATGTAGACCTTAGTATTTCACACTAAAGTTTCGACTTAAGCAAAGAACTGGGAAAGTCAAGCATGTCATCAGCAGGCAAAATCAAACAGAAGATCAAAGGGAATAGACATCACAGAAGTGCGTATGCTCTTTGACTGACAGCAGATCAGAAAATCATTTCGGGATAACATTTGGCTCTAGGAATGAAAGATGCAAATTAGATGATTAGATTGTGCAGATTATTCATTTTTTTCTTGTTCAGTTTTCACAGTCTGATGAGTGATCGTGGATAGACTTTGGGAATTTGGTAGCTGAAATGCACACGTTTTTGCAAACTAATTTAATGTCTCTAGTTTATATGGGACAGGCATTCTGCATAAGTTGAGCTAAAATGGAAATGACCCCTCGTCTTTTCAGTTGTCAAGTAATGGAGACACAGCTGTGCTGAAATTCTGTTTTCCTGTCTGATTGAAAACGAGATGCTAAGCAGTGTTAGGGTAGCTCATCTCAAGGCTGCATCTGCTTCTTTCCTCACATCACTATTGTTGAGCAATAAATTGTTAAGTCACCCCAGCTGAACCACCATCTGGACAAGCAGAAAAACCACAAGTGTTCCAAAAGCTCACATTCCTTTGTTAATAGAAATAACAGTTAACTGGTAAGTATCTTTCTGGGACTTACCAGGTGTAAGTATTGCTATAATCAACACTGAAATACATTATATTTGAGCAAATTTTTGTAAAATCAGCACATCATTATTAATAAGACCATGTTTAATGATCATAGGTGGGAGTTGGAAGGCCTGCCTTATAAATAAGATGAGAAGCTCTGTCAGTCTGAGGTAACCTTTGAGTAGACCCTTTGGTCCTCTCTGTTGAGGCAATTTGGGCATCTCATCTGGAAGCCTTCCTTTGGGGCTTTTCCAGGCATGTCTCACTGGAAGGAGAAAGATCTAAAAACCTACTGGAGTATATATATATATATATATATATATATATATATATATATATATATATATATATATATATATATATATATATATTCACTTTATGCCTGGGAATATTTTGAGATTGTCCCGAATGGTGCTGACAGGAGTTACCCTCATGACCACATCTCAGTTAAACAGAGGACTTAAATGACATTTGTAAAGCTGAGTTGTCCTAAATTCTTCACATTCATGTACACTTGATCTTAGATTTAAAGCATTTTGGAACCTGTGTCAAATTACCAATTGACACAATTGTACTTTATTTTACCTTGACCATGAAACAATGCATTTGTAGCATTTATGATACTGAAATTGTTACAATACGGAAATAATTAATTACAGTAAGGGCTAATTACCAGAAGACCTAAAGATTTGACTCAGGGAGGATTAGGGTTGTATTTACCACACTGGAGACAGAAAGATTGTACAGAAAGTGATTTATACTAGGACAATTATTTACAATATATACAGACAAACTTTGCCAAAACAGAAATCCTGCACAAGCCGTAACAATCCAAGTTGGAGAGCCGATAACCAGTCCAAAAGTCCAAAGGACTAAACCTGTCTTTGTCAAATTTAAACATTGACTAGAGTCCTTTGGGTGTTGTGGGGGCAGGCAACAATGCCTCCTATCACACAGATGGAGATTTACCAGTCTAACATCCAGGTTCCTTGGCCTAAAGGTCTAGTGGGTAGCTCGCCATCACATGGGGACCTGGCCTGTATGGAATGGTCCAACAATAAGTTAATTTCCTCTTAATAATAAATATTAAGTCATTAACATCACAAACACTTCCTTTTTAAAGTAATTGGAATCAATAGGAAAAAATCTACATGTACATGATTCAAATAGAGTACTCTTCTTCATAAATATCTGATTCTAAAACATTAAATAGTGCACCATCAGACAATATGCAAACATCTTTCATCAAATAATACTGAACAATATCACCTCAATAGCACCAGGTCAACAACCAAAGATAGGATTAGCTTTAGTTTGGAAACTGCAAGGCATATCAATGAGCATAGTATAATCAAAAGATGACAAATAACTGATTTAAACAGATTTAAAGCCCACCTGCAACAGCCAGTCCTGAACTTCCTTGTTCATGGGACCAAACATGCTCTGACCAAACAATGGGCACCGCCCTACTTTTTAAAACTAAAATCCCACAGAATCTCACGGGATTCACACCAAAATTGGTGGACAGGATGGAAAATTGAAAGGGAGACATAACCTTAACTATTAGAGATATCTGGATTACCCCAAAAACCTGGGTTACACATTGTTCTGTCAGACACTAAACTGAGCAGAAATCAAATGTTGAAATGTCCAAGGTGAATAGCACAATTTAAGGAAAGGCATAAATAAGTGAATGAGAATTTAGACAATGTTGCTGAGCCACACAGAATGACGATAGGTGGGTGGAAAAAAACCTAATACAGCTGGTTGGGAAAGCCAATAAACAAATAATTAAAAGAAAACTCTACACAAGGTGCCAGGTAGGTCTAGTATACTTTCAGGCTACCGTTGTGACTCCACTGGCGAACGGTCCAGGGTATACTCTGCCCTCACCCAATGACTGCTGGAGATAGGCACCAGCCATCCAGAGACCCTGCAACTATAGACAGGTATAGACAAAAGATGGATAGATGTTATGACTCCTGAACTGGAAGCACTGAATTATTAGCAGAATTAAAAAAAATATCAACATTAAAAAGATTAGCTGGGACTTGTCTTAAAAAAAGTGCAAATATTAACCACAGTGTGTATGTCAGAACCTGGTCAGGGCATCCTTTATAAACAGTTATATGTTTTGTACTGCTGACAGGAATTAGAAGATAATACTGTTTCATACCTGTTTCTTATCATTAAATTAAATTACAGTTTACAAATTATTCAGTCTGTCTTACTCAGTTGTTATCTAAAAATATCTAGCAATGTGTCCCAAATGATTATCGAAAAACAAAGGAGTACTTTTCTATTTAAGAAGTTGACATAATTTTGATATCTTAAGATAAGATTTATTTATTTATATGTTTATTTTAAGCTTAAGCTTTTAAAAAAAATCAGCCTTTTATTTTTAGGTGCATGTGTGCCTGTCAGTGCAATGGGTAACTAAAGGCAGTGCAATGGGTAACTAAAGGCAGCTTAAAGGATGAAAGGATTTGCAGTTTAAATATAATTCTTGTTGTGGAGAAAGGTAGAGAAGAGAGACATTAACAAATGCACCTCTAAGGCAAAACAGAGAGGATGAATTAACCGCAGGGAGCCTTATTGTGATCACCGTAGGTGCAGCTATGTGAAGAATGAAGACGGATCTATCTACTGTTGTGCTTATCCAATAGAAAGTGTAATTGATCAGGCTCTCTTCCGAATACAGACATCTTCGATAATACACAAGGAGAAGTCAGTCTGCTGAGATGCCGCAATATATTCCAAGAAACAAAAATATGTGATTGTTATAAAAGAACATTTCTAGTTTGATTTGTTACCAAATGCCACCATGTACACAATCTACAAGGGACAATCAACTTCTTTGTTCATTTACTACCCATGTTGTCCCTTTCCACTTCCACCTGATACCTGTAAACAGCAGACCAAATATATCAATGTACAGAAATATCATGTTAGACTATTTATTTCTCTTGGTGATTATGTATGTTTGATTATTATTAATGTTTATTTAAATGCTTTAATCCTGCATTTAATGAAATGTGATTGTTTTTTGATAGCCACAGCATCAATGAGGTCCTTTCTTGGCTGTCTCTACAACCCAAGGAGATGGCCATCTTGCATTTCTGGTAGAAAAAAAGTCCTGTGATAAATATGTGCCAAAAGGCCCAACACATTCCAGAGATTATATCAGCAGTCAGTCTCATCAGGATACAGGTGACCAAGTACTCCACTCACACCAAGCAACAGCCTCCAATGACCCAGGTCAGCGATTTGCATCTGAATTATAATGCTCCTACGACGATGGGCCTCCATGTGCTTAGAAACAGCAGCGCACCAACTGCAGGTTGCTCAAGTGTGACCCACCAGAACCGACTCCTGGATACGTGTCGAAACGTTTTCAGAAAGAACTGAGTAAAAGTGTGGTTGTGGCTGATTTAAGACTGCTTGCTGTTGTGCTAAAAACTCTTAAAAACACAAAAATGAAAGGTTGAAAAAAATCTTTAGTCTCTTTCTACCAATAAAAACATGAAAGATATTTTTGAACAGACCACAGAAAGGACTTACCTGACTCCGCCAGATAGATTTGCTCCGCATATCCATCTGGAAACCTTCCGTTGAAGTAATTTTGGGAAGGGGCGAAAATACTGGTTAGCTGATTGGCCTATGTTGGTGATTGACGGGCCAAATAAACCAATCAGATTCGTCGTCGCTCGTAACAGAGCGACGACGAAAACACAACCACAAGCCAAGCTACTCTTGCTGCTGCAGGTAAAGACTCGTTAGCTCAGCAAAGAAATACTCTGTAATTCCGATAAAACTTGCTCGATAGCCACGCTAACGCTAGTTTCATCGGCTCAAGCCGCCATGTTCTTTAGACTGAACTGACGCGCTTCCCGTTGCGTCACACCTCAACCCGCCTCAAAGCCAACGCTGATTGGACGTTCGTTTGGTGAACGGCTCCAAATTTTCTTTAACGGATAAAAAAAAAAAAAATCTGGCAATAGCACCATGTAGTATTTTCCATTGAAGACCGACAGTTTTTTTGCAGCACTTACAAAGTGGTTTCTGAAAGAAAAAATCATCTACTGGAAATCAGAGTAGTGTGGGTGAAGAAGCAGTGTCTTAAGTGGTTTTTCAGATTTTTTTCTTTCACAGAGTATGTCAATCTATTAGCATATTACGTGGTGTTTTGTGGGTTTTGTGGCCATTGGAAGTGGCATGGCTGGTCGGCGTTCTGGAACCTTCCCTACGCTGACACAGAGAAATGGCATCAAAGCGGGTCCTAGTGTGGAGTAGGTGTGTTTAGCGGTGGGTGAAGAAATTCGGCACAGGTCCATCAAGTCCTGTTTGTTGTGAATGTAGAGCTAGGACAACTGTTGGTTGAATCAGGGGTCTCTGTGAACGGCTCATCCCTGCAGGTGTCGCCACTCACGTGGCTAATCACGCGGCCATTCACGCAGCCAGTCATGTAAGCCATTTTGTCCGATGTCAGCAACAAGTTTCTTGTTAAAGAGCTATCTTGTCACGGAAAAGTGGTTTCTTCCGTTAAAAAGATCCTGATGGGGTCTTTATTATCTTTTATTATCCCACAATGGAGAAACAGAGTTACATACTAAATCAGTCATGAAAAAACAAGCTAATCTAATGTTAGTTCTAAAGCAGCAGAGAATGAGCTTATCAGAAAGGCCAAAATAAAAGAACAAATACATGCAGATTAAGTAGTGTACATGTGGCATATGGTAATGCAATATTCAAGTTAAATAAAGGAAGGACAGAAGCCGATTTACACAACGATGTGAGAAAAATATGCATTATGGATAAGTGTACAAGCAACACACAGAGCAACAAAAAACAAGAACAAAAAAAAACAGACACACGTAAGCCTACCTTTGCATCTGGGAGCCGGTGTAAATGATTCATGATCAGACCAGAAGCCGTCAAACCATAACATGTTGTAAATACTTATTGAGTCTGTTTTGAGCAGCTGAGGATATAAAGTCTATCAGCAGCTAGGAGGAAGGACCTGTGGAAGCACTCCTTTGACCATCTAGGAGGCAGCAGCCTGTCACTGAAAGAGGTCGCCAACTCAACAGCTCCATGCTGAGATGGTTTGCTGACACCAGTCTACAAAGCTCTGGGTCCACTGTCTGTACTCTGAGTTGTCCTTATCTGTGGCATCGGAGAACTTGTGTTCACGCAGCTCTAGCCACTAGGTCACCACTCCCCCAGTTTTAGAATATATAATATTTTTGCTTATTGTTATTCTGACTGGGGCTGCGCAGTGGTTCAGTGGGTAGTGCTGTAGCCCTGCAGCAAGAAGGTCCTGGGTTCAAGCCCTGGATCTTTCTGCATGGAGTTTGCATGTCCTCTGTGTGCATGTGTGGGTTATCTCCAGGTACTCTGGCTTCCTCCCACAGTCCAAAAACATGACTGTTAGGTTAATTGGTCTCTCTAAATTCTCCATGTGTGTGAATGGTTGTTTGTCTCTGTGTTGACAATATTTTTGTGTCTCTCTGTGTTCGATGCTGTGCTGTTTTTTCTGCCAGCTTTGTTGGCTGATTTGACAAAAGCCCATTTTGGGTAACCACAAACTTGCAGTGATTTCCTGACGTGCTTGTGTTCCTTTTGTTTCTCCTCTGGAAGAGGGAATGTTGTCAGCCTGGTAACTCAGAGTTCTGATAACAGAGTTTGTTCTCCAGTGGGTGATGTGAATCAAAATGCAAATATTGTCAGAAAGAACTGAACGAAAGTCCAGTTGCCTCCAATTTAATCCTACTTGCTGTTGCGATGACCCGGATAACTGAGGATTTGCACAGGGATATTTACTTAAGTTGATTAACCACACTTCTTTACAATACACATGAAAATACAGATTATAAAAAAGCCAGTCTGAAACATCCCCAAGATGGGTACAAACCATTGGTCTGTACAAAACATCCTGAAGCTGACATCCCCATTTCGTATTTGAAAAGGCAAAACTTAAAATAAGAACAAACTAACCCAAAAGGATTGGTATTCACACCCACTTAAAGTTTAAGGCTTACAGGTCTTTCACAGATTTTTTTGGGCTGTCAGAAAAAGTAAACAAAAAAATATTTGCCAGTGCAAAATATTCCACATATGCTCCTTATCAAAGACTAGAAAAAGTTACAATAGTTTGTGTCTCTAAAAATGCAAAAAAAGCAAACTACTCAAAACAATATTAAAACTGTTCATCAGCTTACTCACCAGCCCCCCCCCCCAAAAAAAGAAGAAACTCAACAAACAATGTCAAAAAAGCAGAGTAGTATAAAAAATAAGATGCCTTTGTGAAGGGAATCCACTGTCTGGAACAAACTTCTGTTTTTATAAACTACTCTTGTCATCCATCCCTGAACATTTTCAATAGTATTTATATGTGGCGAAATGCAGGACATTTCAAAAGAGGCATGTTATTGTCCTAGAAAAAGTCCATTGTCAGACAGGTGTTGTGAGAACTGCTGTTTTTTTTTATCCTTTTGAAAAACCTAGTCTTCACTGCTCAGATGAGGACTAAAGCCATGCCTGCGGACTCATCTTCACATTGCTAGCCACTGTTTAAAGCACATGCATTATCTCAAGTTTCTTTCATTGAAAGAAAAAGCCCCCAGATGATGATGCAGCCTTCTCCACTGTGCCAGTCATTTTCTTTGGGTCTACTTTTTTTGTCTGATTTGACATCATGCCTGGAGATCTGAGGGCTCATTCACCATATGACGGGTTTCTCTAGTGGTGCAGATTTATAATATCTGTTAGATGTCATCTCATGATTTTAATGGCATCTTGCTGCTTTTGATCTCAATCTGACCTTTTCTTGGATAAATAAACTATGTAGTAAAAGTAACACAGAATACACACACACACACATACACACACACACACATACATACGTATGGGCTTCTCTCTGGGTGCTCCGGCTTCCTCCCACAGTCCAAAAACATGACTGTTAGGTTAATTGGTCTCTCTAAATTGTCCTTAGGTGTGAGTGTGTTCGTGAATGGTTGTTTGGCCTGTCTGTGTGTTGCCCTGCGACAGACTGGCGACCTGTCCAGGGTGTACCCCACCTCTCGCCCATTGAACTTCTAGAGATAGGCACCAGCAAGACCCCATGAGGGATAAAACGAGTAAGAAAATGGATGAGTATATATATATATATATATATGTATATATATATATATATATATATATATATATGTATGTGTGTGTGTGTGTGTCTCTCTGCGGGGGCAGTATGGGAATGCAGGAAAAACCCTCAGCACAGAAAAGAGCACCATGCAGACAACATCATAAGGCAAACACCTGTGAGGTGGGAGGGCTTTCGGGTGGGGGCATCCCAGTCCTAGGGTTCCTATCCCGGGGGATAAAAATCGAAGGACACAGCGGAGCCGGTAAGTCAGAGGGGGTGTATATATCGCCCTCTTCATGTGGATGTCTGTGTAGGCCCATGACTGTCTAGTAGCCCCCCTCCAGCCAATATCTTAGATGGTTTATTTATCATCCAGCTCAGTAGAACACTTTCTGAGTTCACAGATGTCATGAAGGATGGGTGGCAGGAGCAGAGCCTCTTGTTTACATAACATCCAGGAGAATTTGAGATACCAGCCTCCAAGGCCAGCATCGGGCGAGCCATTTCAGATAGCAATAAGTTGTGCTGTGCCAGGCTGACTATAAATTTCCATCTGCCTTTAAAGTCTTTACTGGTGTGTCTTAAACAGCTGTTTGGGACTGAATCTTTTGAACTTTGCATCGGAAATTGAGCTAAGAACTTCCCCGAGGTCTATTCCATTTCACCATTGAGTTCAGACCACAGCCAGCATGCGAGGCTGTGACAGGATTGCATTAATGTTGCGATTTTGCTCACAAAGCATCTGAGTCTGGGTGTGCAAAACTCAATTTAGTCCATCACACATTCCGGCAGCCTTATCATGGCCAGAACAACCGTCGGGATCTTCCAAATTTGTCAATGTACCTGGTAACCACCAGGTTCAAATAAGCAGAAATCCTGTTATCATAAGTCAAATTATGTACACATCTTCCGTGTCCTTACTGGACAAAATAGACAGACACACAATCCTCCATGTCACCAAGAGTCCAGAGTGTATCCAGCTGCATGTGTCCGCTTGGCACAACTGGGCTCTCCCCTGCCCTGTCTATGCGTTGAGAAAATATGATACATTTCATTGAGAGACCCGCTGACCAGATCCGGGGTTTTCTGCGGCATCTTTGGCATATTAGCAAAATCCCTTTTCTCTTTAAAAACCTTAACACAAGAAGAACATTGTGAATTTTTTCCTTGCCCTCCTACTGGTCATTAATCATTTATATACTTGTATGTTTTTGTGCATCTCTAATTATTAAAGGTATATAGTCACATTATATGCCTATAAAAAAGACCAAAAACTGTTTGATCATGATAAAATAAGGTTATATACACAAAGCATCCATCCTGATAGTGTAGTGATAGGCTTTTTTGAGCCTAAAAATAACCCCAGCACCGGGCACGATGATCAGATATAAAAGATGTGGCGGCATCTGCCAGCAGTACTGCAGAGCTATTAAAAAGCATAATAATAAATAAAATAAAAAAGAATAAATCACTATTAACAATAATGCAGAACCGAGCCTGACCCTCTGAAATGCCTCGCGGCGAAGAGGCCGCTCGGTGTGATTGAAGAACAACCGTTATTAATTAAATAAACCAATCTAACAGCAACTCTAAGAGCCTCATATTAGAACATCATGGAGAAATTAATTTCCTATTCATAAACGCAAACATGGACACAGCACCAAGGTAAGAACCAATCAATCTATTTAGAATGTTGCTTTTACTTCAGACTGTAGAGGCTAAGAAGAGCATTGCTATTACTAATATCACAGTATAAATCAGAACATTTACCCACGTCAATTATCTCTCTCTCTCTCTCTGTATATATCTACCTATATTCAATTCAATTCAATTCAATTTTATTTATATAGCGCCAAATCATGAAACATGTTATCTCAAGGCACTTTACAAAGTCAAGTTCAATCATATTATACAGATTGGGTCAGATTATACAGATTGGTCAAAAATGTCCTATATAAGGAAACCAGTTGATTGCATCAAAGTCCCGACAAGCAGCATTCACTCCTGGGGAAGCGTAGAGCCACAGGAAGAGTCATCTGCATTGTACATGGCTTTGCTGCAATCCCTCATACTGAGCAAGCATGAAGCGACAGTGGGAAGAAAAACCACCCATTAACGGGAAGGAAAAACCTCCGGCAGAACCGGGCTCAGTATGAACGGTCATCTGCCTCGACCGACTGGGGTTACAGAAGACAGAACAGAGACACAACAAGAGAGACAAAAAAGCACAGAAGCACACATTGATCTAGTAATCTGTTCTACATTAGATGGTAATAGCGGGTGAGCCGTCTTCTCTGGATGATGTCACAGTTAACAGAACGCCAGACCAGGTGTACCTACTATGAAGATAAAAGAGAGAGAACAGAAAGTTAAAGCAGAAATTACAACACATAATGCATAATTGAAGAACAGTAGAACTCAATAGAGTGAGAAAATTAGATCCTGATATACTCCAGTAGCCTAAGCCTATAGCAGTAAAACTATAAAGGTAGCTGAGAGTAACATGAGCCACTAGTTATAATTTTTGTCAAAAAGAAAAGTTTTAAGCCTAGTCTTAAAAGTATATCTATCTATCTATCTATCTATCTATCTATCTATCTATCTATCTATCTATCTATCTATCTATCTATCTATACACACATCCATTATTTTGCTGGGAGATGCTAAAAGTTGTTAGCTGCTTCCTGGTTTATCCCCTCCTGCGGATGGGCAGTGTTGTTCTTACGTTGTTATTGTAAATAAACACAAACGGTTTTATTTATTAAGAAATTGAACAAAATCAAAGCATAAAATGGCAAAATAATAACTGATATGCCAGCAGGATGTAATAATCTTTCATAAAAACGTTGTATCCCATCAGAGTGAGTTACAAACGTAGAAATTTTAAAAATGTCAAATAATGTGGCTATGCACCATTAAGGCATATCTGGTGCAGAGGGTGCGTTAAACCTCTACCGCTTGCTAAACAGTCTGATGTTCAGAAGCATGTCCAATGGAAAATGACAGCATAGTGTCATCATGTTATATGGAAATAGACCCAAATGTAGATAAGAAATGGCAGCCTCATGGAGGCTCACAAAACTGAGGAACTAGCACTGGATGAACAGTCGAGCAAAAATCCTGAACAGCACACAATGATGAAAGGAACTCAGAAACAATGAGTAGAGTGGCTGCGCACAACTGAGAACAAAACAACCTGGCAAGAAGGAAACTGACAGGCTTGTATTTACTGGGAGAATGGATGAATGACGTGAGAACTCTGTGTGACTAATCAGGAGAAGACAGTATGCTTAGTGAAGAACCAGAGCAGGGAAACTGAGGCAAGGTGACTAATAAACACACAAATGAGCACAGCCAGAATAAGACAGGACTGAAAAGGATCTACAAACAAAAATCAAAAGACTAACACTTAACAAAGGAGTTCAGTACAGATGATCAAAAACCAGGATGTAAAAAAATGTAAAAAAAAAAAAAAAATCCACACAAGGAAATTAACTGTATGGAGCATCCTAAATAATAATGTCAGGGACAAATTCAGCTGGCTACAGCATGATCATCCTGTCATGATGATGTATTGATGATGATGATGATGATGATGATGACACAATTATAGTTAGGTTGTTAAATTTATAATTATAGATTTATATTGACCAGGTTTACCACTCTGGAGTCTTCTTTCTTCTACTAGACAAAGTGGTCAATACAGCTTGCCCCAAACATATGAGAAAGCATTAAGTTTCTTTAAAAATTATGTTTGACAATTTTTTTTCAAATTCATGCTCTGGTACTGATTATTAGTATTTACTCAGTAGACATAACATATTGAAGTCATATTATTGGACTCCACTGTTTAAGATTGTGGAGTTCCTATTTGACTTTTTTAATATAGGAAATTGATAGCATTTGGTGCCTTATGGAGAATTCAAGATGGGAAAGAACAAAAAGAAAATTTAAGGAAGAATAATGTGAATGCTGGGGATCGTTAGAGCAAACTGAGTTGGGGGTAATTACAAGTGGCCTCGCTCTCCACAGAATGGATTAGATAAAGATTGATACTGTAACAGCACTTTCATTTCACTTTCATTTCATCTGTGTGTGTGTGTGTGTGGGGGGGGGGGATGAGTTCTGTGTTTTTAAAAGTTATTTTCTGTATGAATGACGATGTGCATATGGAAGTGAGCTAATGGTTAAATGGTTTACAGGGAAGGTCTTTGAATAGGATACAGCAGAGAATCAATCATAACAGTGAAATGAGGTGAAGAGAAAGATGGAAGCAGCACATTTGGCTGGAGGTCTGTGAGAAACAAAAAGCAGTGTGTTTAATTTTCGAATGGTGCTTTTTCAGCACTGATCTGATCATGAATCAAGGCGAGACAGTAACAGAAAGTTGTACACGAACGACTTTTCTGTGTTTGCATGGTATCAAATAGAGAGACTGGGATTTTATGAATGTAGGTGATAACTTGGCTTTCATAAGGCAAGCTTTTAATTTCAGTTACAGTCATTCTTTGTTTTTATATTTGATAACATGTTTTAAACACTTATGTGTTTATTGCACATTGAAATTTTATGAAGCTGGTTAGTCATCATTTCATTCAAGTTAATTTACTTATCTGATTACATCTCTGAATGGATCTCTGAACATATATAAGCAGAACTCAAACTGCAAGACTTATGCTTAGCAAAATGCTTTCTGTGAGTAGCCCACAGTGTTTTACATGGAATAGGATTATACAGCATATGAGTAAGGATAGACCAGCATCAGGTTAATGTCATATGATAACCTTTAGGTTGTTTGTTTTAAATTAGTTATCTTTAAAAATGTGGAATACATGTTTTAAATAATGCAGGAAACTGTGGGAAATATAGTGTTTTCACAGTATATTTCATCTATTCAGTTCAATTTAGCAACTACAACTGCTACATTATCTAAAATATTTTATATGAAAATAGATATCCTATGTCATGTTTGCAACAATCAAGCTCTGGTGCAGAGACAACAATGAACACTGAAAAAAGATTTACAAGGTTTATTCTATACAAGATACTAAATGTTTCCTCTGGATCTGCCGGTGGTCCTCTGGAGGACTGAAAAGGAGAAGTATGGATTAGTGGATGACAGTGAGGATAGAAGATACTGGAGATGATGGATGATGAATAAATGCAAGTGCTCACTTAGTTCCAGGGGGTCTCAGACCAGGGAGGAATTATATCTGAGACTGGAAGAGGTGAGAGGAATGGAGCAGTGTGTCTGCCGGTATGACTTCCTGGTGGAAGCAAGAGGCAGGCGGAGGGTGGACGGGTTTTCCATTTGGGGGGTAACTGGCAGTCCACTGTCTCTTCAGCTACTCCTGTATAGCAGCCTTGATGAGCTTTAGATTAGTTGCAGCTGGGGCTCATTAACTGCCTGTGATCCTGTAGGAGGAGGCATAAGACACGCACACAGAGACACAGACGTGCACATAGGCTTGGCAGATATGACATGCTACTTAGTAAGACCATAAAATCCAATTTCTTTGCACCACCTTCTTCCCTACTACAGTGCATATACTTGTAGACAAACAGGCATGACACCAATATGTCCTTGTATCACTTGCAGTTATCAATCAGGCCGCAATAGGATCTGGCCAGTTTAGCCATGTTATACAACTGACTGACAGCTCACAGAAACCACAGGGCTTGGGGAGTGATGGGGCATGGAATAGGCAATTGTTGTATAATGTATCATTATCTTTGGAAAAGCATCCAAAAATTGTGATTTGACTTAAAGCTAAACTTGAATTGATGCAGCTTGCATACCCCCAGAAACTGACAGTATAATTGAGAATGTTACTTTTTAATTGTTAGTATCATAATAAATCAATAATTATTACAATATTTGAAAATATTGTTTAATGTAAATATTGTGTGCTGTTAAGCTCTACAATTGCCTTACTTAAAGGGGACATGTGCTTTTCAGTTCTACCTTCTGACATTGAAATCATGTGGTTGTGGTCTATACAAAGTGGAACGGCAGTGCTATGTTTTGAAGCCCTTGTTAATTTACCCCCACATTCTCCCTTTTTACACCTGTGTTTGGTGGGGTCTCTTTAAATCTAAAGGAGGCACTTCACACCCTGCCTCCCTTCAGGCCACATTTCAATTTTATTTCTTACAGCTCATCCCTGATGGGGAGTGTTACATTAGGTCCTATCCACACTAACATTGATATTTGTTTGTGTTTGCACCTCTTATTCATATGGAATAAAAATGGTTTTAAAAGTATCGGTGAATATTAAGAATGTGAGGAAGCTTTTGCATAGCAGCCCTCTTCACGCTTCCTACATGTTGGCTGGGAACAACAATATAAATGGCTCTATTGTTTGGCTATATTTCATTAGCTTTGTCTTGACCCTTTCATCAATAATCTTAAGTGTCTTAACCATTTCTGCTCTGTCCACACATTTTCTCTGGGACTGAAATCACGACATAATAATGGCCATTTCTAAACATTGTCCATTTGCTTGTTTACTATGCCACTTTATAACTAGTTTAGCAGTATACCTAGGGTCATTGTGTTTCTGGAAGACCAATTTTTGCCCAAGCTTTAAATTCCTGGTTGATGTCTTGTGATTTGGCTTCAATATTTCCTCATCTATTGCCATCATGCCATCTTTGCGTGAAGTGCACCACAACCCCCGGTCCAACCCCCCGTAGCGCTCTAAATTTACTCTAGCAATGGTAAATATTGCAAAACACTTCAGTTTTAGTTTCATCAGACATCAGAACATATCTAAAAAAAAAATGGAGGTCTTTGTCCCCGACTCCATTTGATAACTTTAATCTTTTGGTGTAATGGCTTCTGCCTTGCTGATTGGCCTTTCAGCCCATGTTTTGGACAAGATAGAATGGCGTGCTAGGTCACAGGACACATTCGGCAACAGCTCCGATCCTCTCAAGTTGCATAATTTTTGAGAAGGGCAGTCCACACAGAGCATTGATATGGGTCAAGTGCTGTATATTGACCAGAAAAATCATTCAATATATCTCAAATTATTCTAATAGGTCAAAACCTACACGGTGCTGTATTTTCGTGATTTTGAAAGTTAAAAATAACACAATGCCACTAAAGAATTAACGTGCAAAATTAAAGCAGCCAATTGAAAACATAACTAAACTTAAAATAAAACAATGAACAGTATAAGCTTTGGCCTTCTTCTGACCATTAAAAATCTAAACATTCCATACAAACTACTAACTTTTTATCGGTTCATCCTGCACATGCATGTTTTTGTCTTTCACTTGAGCAAATGTAAAACCATGCCTCAACTTTCAGCTTCCAAACACTGTTTGCATTTAGAAGGCTCTTCTGGATCGCGATATGTTGGCCTACTGTGTCTGTCTGAGCAATGCGTGGTGAAGATCTGCCCACATTAACTCTCTTCAACCAATCACCCTCATGTAGGCTTTTATCTTACCCTCTGTTTCCACCTTGTACTAGTAAAATATTATCCCGCAGCAGAGAGTTTGCTCCTAGGAAAGGTTGCTCTAAGTGACAGAGTTGTAGTAATGCACCACGTTATAATGTAACCTACAGTGGTCAGCACAGTTGCACTAATTTGCAAACAGACAATTGCAGAACTAGCTTTTCATTCAATGTATTAGCATTCTTGCTAAGTTTAGAAACGGTTTGCGGACTAGTTAGGTTCAACTATATTGGGTTTTGATAAATGTAAATACACTAGCAATGCTCACAAGATGTTCATCCACCATTTATGTCCCTGTCCAGGCTCTCACTACACAGCCACACAGACGTCTGTACAGCAGTAGCAATCACATTTGCACAACAGACCATTGTTAATAGCTAGGCTGTTTCCGTCTTACCTTTCTTCTTCTTCTTATTATTATTATGATGTAGTCTTCATATTGTCAGCGCCCATTGCTGAACAACATTGTAATAACACAGCAATGTCTGTCTTCCCATTTTTTTTAACCAAGCTTTATTGAACACTTTTAGTTACAATTACATCTATCATTGATTCCGTAAACAGTGTGCTGCTGTGGGACAATGTATACGCGCTTTTGAGGTCTTGGAGAGTTTAGACAGAAGTCTGATGGCAGTCACATTTAATTAGCAATGTAACCAAGCTTTCAGGGTTTGCTACCAGCACCACATGAGGTAGAAGGAGCTGGACTCAGAGTGAAGCTTTTAGATTGCTGCATGGTTCAGTGAGACGTTTATGTTTCCAACACTTCTATACAAAACACCAGTACTTATGGTGACTTCTGAGTCAGAAATTTCTGCTGGAATGGCCCTTAAAATTGGAATTATAAGTTGGAAAGTCAGTGCAACAGGATTATATCTGACGTCCGTTTTAATGGTGGCTGCTACTTGCAGCAACTTTGAGTAAAACTTTGTTCTTTGACCATTTTTCTATTATTTATGTAACATTTAGTCAGTCGTACATGTACTATTTCTCAGTGTTCATAAGACAGGATATTTCAGTGCTGTACAAAACACTGTATAGAACATTGTTATTGTCATTTGGCCGTAGTGGCTAAACGAGTAATGACAAATTTCCACCTAATGTTTAACATTTCATGTTCAGTTTAACAATTTCATGATGGCTAGAAAAAATATATATATTTTGCAAAAAATATGACTTTAAAACACATTGTTAAACTCAGGTTAGCTGTATGTATACATTTAATACTGACTTTTATGCAAGCATCCATGTTTTTTGCTATTAACCATCAAGAGGGAAACTGCAACGCAAAAAGCCGGAGATGTTCTGCAGCTTGTTAGTTTCAAGTTCTAAGGCAAATGGAGCGCACCATCACTGCCTACCTTATGTCAACCCTCGGGTCATTTAACTTGCCATGGCTACAAACATACAGACATTACTAAACACAATACAGTATCTTACAGTAGTATGAAACCCCCCCAAACAAAATAAATCTGATTTAAGCATCAAGACCTACAGTGTGAATGTAGCCTACTAGAGCCCGGAATGCGATTTGGGCTGACTTTTATTGAGGCAAACCAGCTTTTGCATTGTATTGTGGCTTAGCCTTACAAAGCTAATATTTTAGTTATCTTTATTAATCTGTGTTGCACTAAGTTTTTAGTTAGCTCTGCCCACCACTGGTGAAATACTACATTACAGAGTTAGATTCAGTGTGCGATTTGCAAAAAAAAAACCAAAGGGGGGGATCATTTCAAGTGTTTTATAAATGAACATAACAACAAGGTTATATGGCCTGCATGCTGTCCGGCTTGTGACAGCATGTAACCTGTCCTGGACGGAAGGGTGGAGAAATCGGCTGCTGCTGCTGCTTCTTGTCGTTTGACGATGCCTGCAAATCTTCATCATCCACAAAAAGTTTGTCCTGTAACATTACCATGGCTGTTTGTCCCGTCATCTACTCTTGACATTTTCTGCTGATTTTTCGGGCCAAAATATGACAAAATACTTGTCATATGTTGACATTCATGCTGCCACACGTTCTCATTCATTACTTGGTTAGCTAGCAGCTGCTCTTTCAGGTAGCTAGCTAGATCCAGTAGGTTAGACCAGGGGTTCCCAAACTTTTTCAGCCGCGCACCCCCTTCAGTGCCCCAACCGGCTTGGCGCACCCCCCCCACCACAAAAAATTTAAAAAATTCTGTTGCAGTTACATCAATTCAACCATCTTAACAAAAGTTGTGGGAATAAAATTAGAACATAATTTGAATTAAACTGCAATAAAGTTGCAACATCCACAACAGAATCCTGCTGATGCAGGTGCATCAGTGGCTCAGCCTGGAGCGAGAGAAAGAAAGAGACGCTCAGATCGGCCACACCTCCACAACCTGAAACGTCTCTGAAGCAAAGGATTAAACTGGTGATCTACCTGTGTGTGTTCTCACTTTTTTTGTGCAGCAGCTTCATAATCTGAGTCACAATTTACAAACACGAAGAACTTTGATTTGTGTCCGATGACGCACACTCGAGAGAGAGAACTGCAGACCAGAGTAACAATAACAGAGCGCTCCATAAATATGTTATTAATCAGAGAAAAAAAACTTTTACAGCAGCTACATTCAGCAGGTAAACACGCCCAGGGCAACACACCTCAGCTCCCCTCAGCCTCACCGTCGGTTTGTCCCTGTCTGAATATGCGCTAAAACCGCATCTGTAAAATGAACTGCACCTGTCTGACTCTCAATGAAACGTATTGCAGCTCTGTGCGTGATGAGTCAATAAATCGCGGAGGCTGCAGCGGGGTGGGCAAGTCATGCGCGTCAGTGCTGGTAGAGGTTCAGAGTCACCCCAACAGGAGCAGCGCTGGTTGGAGGCGCTGCGCGATCGAAAGAGAGACTGGTCGCTCAATTTAAGCTTGTAAAAACTTTTGGCCCGAATTCAATTGTCCCTCTACTGACGTACACGACGTGAAGCGAGGAAAGAGTTGGAGAGACATTTGTCAATGGTTTGCAATTCACTCACCTGTTGCCTCCGATTCCCTGGTTTCAGCCAACTGAGCATATTTGCGAGAATGAATGAAGTAGAGGGCACAAGCTGCTTCTTCTACGCATTGAAGCACAATGCATAGAAGAAGATAAATTCATATTACAATGAAGTGTAGAACAACACTTTTTAAAATAAACAGATTTTCATGTCAATACATTTTATTTATTATTAAATTTGCTGTTTTGATTTTTGTTTCCACAAAGGAAATGATTATTTACACGTCTTTATGGTGTGGGGGAAAAAAACACTGTCCAACCGCCATTACAGATTTCAGCTCGCGCACCCTCTAGGGGGTGCGCGCACCATACTTTGGGAATCCCTGGGTTAGACTATTGTTTTTAAACTTGCAACATCTACTGTCTGGACTCGGGAGTGGGTATTAATTTACGTTAACATATCAATACTCTTTAAAGACAGAAAACAAAAAATTAAATTAACAAATGTGAAGGACACAAGACATGTATTTATATTAGGGCTGTCAAACGATTAAAATTTTGAACTTGAATTGATTAATCACCTAATGTCGATAGTTAACTCGAGATTAATTGCAAATTAATTGCATGTTTTATCCTTTTATTTCTGAAAGTGTAATAGCCTGTTTGGGCATTTTAATATGCAATTTTGCAATAAATGACACTAATAAAATACATGCTTGTACAAAAAATATTTTTATTTTGTTATTTTTCAAGCACTTTTAGAATTGGAATAAAAACATCCTAGTGCCAAATGTTAAACTCTGGACTATGATGGCTAAATGACTAATCATGCCGCCCTGATGTTTACACAATGTGTAAATAAATTTGTAAATAAATACCATGCCGATATATATTTTTTGCCTCTTAAACAAAGATAGACATGGTATTATTTTTATTATTAATTTTACATTTCAATAAAGTCATAAGTTTTATTGTTCGTTTTTTCACTCTCTCTCACACACATCTAATTCTGAGTTTTCACACCAACAACAATATTTTTGCTTGCTTTTTATATCCATATTCATACAGTTTAAGCCTGGAAAAAGGTTTTAAATTTCCAGGTCATTCCAGTTTTACACTTTGCTTGCAACTGGGCAGGAGCTTAGTACCCTGAAAGAGACTGTTTAGCAACTGTTTAGTAACTCCAGGTCCTTCGTTTGGCAACGTAATTCAGCCTTAGTTTGACAAATACAGAGAAAACAAATTAATAAGCATTAAAGTACAGTTTATGGGTTGGGTTTCTGCAATGTTATCAACGTGTAAAAGCTCATCTTCAGAACCAATGTCTGATAAAATGGTGATCTGCACCAAGTAATCTACTTTCAGCAGTTATCACCGGTTAATGCACCGTAAACTGCAGAAAATACGTGCAGAGTTGCTCTCTCTGCCTTTACTACCGTCAGCTCCTATGGCGGAGGGATATTTCAGCTGGATACCTTCAAGGTGTCTAGTCAAGGCAGGTCTCTTAATAACCGCTGTTTCGTCACTTATTTTAGAGCCCAAATAAGCGATTTCACTTTTGTAAACATGTCCAAAAAACCCGCAACCCGTGACTTGTGAAATTTACAAGCGCCTTTAGAAAAAAAGCAAGCCCAAAGTCGCATGAAATAAACAGTCTGTGCAACAGTGAGCGCGGGCCTGTTTTGCTACAGTCTCTAGCTCTCTTGAAACTACGGAAAGCGCTGAAGGTAACAGAAACACAGTGAATGACCAGATGGGGGGACGTCACAAACAGAGGGGGGGGTAAATCCCCCCCGGCAAATCGCACACAGGTTAGATTACTCTGTTACTGGAAAACTAACACTGTTACTAATACTATTATTATTAACATGGCTTTTAGTGTAACTAATTAGGCCCGAGCAGCGAAACGCTTTGATGTCATCAAAGCCACGCCCACTGAGGTCAGAAAGTGTTGTTTTTAGCTTGGAAAGGTCCCATGCAGTCACCACTGACCTAGTCCACAAGAAAGTGGGTCAGAAGATAGATAACATGTTGGTCTCACTTGCTTTCAAGCACAAAGACATTTGGATGCAACGTCTGGCCATGGTGGTGTGGCGAAGTCAGGCATCTCGCCATGACCATACGTTTGGCTACAGATTCCACATTTTTCATCTGATCTGTACCAAATTCAACAAATTAGATCTTGGTCCTGTCCCAAAATGATTTCCTGTGAAATCTCCTGTGGGCGTGGCCTACTTGCTCTACAGCGCCCTCTAGAATATTTCAAAACATCAGCGCCAAGCCATTCTTTGTCCAAGGTTTATAAAATTGGATATACACACATAACTGATGAGGAAATACAAAAAAATCTCTTGGACCCATGGTCCAAACCCCACAGGAAGTCCGCCATTTTGGATCAAAACCACCATTTTGCCTGTTCAAACACCTATTAATCAGTAAATGAAAATAAATTCACCAAAAATCAGCCGTTTGTTTTTATGAGCTCAGAATCTCAGGATTTATTCCTTGGATAGATTAAAGCATATGGTACACTCTAATCCAAGCTTTTTTTTATGTCCGTCACTCTAAATTTTGTCAAATGAACAGTTAACTACATCTGCAACATGCATGTCTTAATCTTTTTTGTAAATGGGCACACTTCTTCATTTAGCAGAGCCTAAAATACGTTGTCAGTTTGGTGCAAATCCATACCTGGTTGACTAAATTAGGTCACATTAAGGTTTTTGCCTATATCACTATATGCTCTAAAAAAAAAATTCTCTACAATTTCTGCGTCACACTACATGGGAAAAAAATAGCAATGTGTCGAAACACTTCATGACGCCTCATCTATCCATCACTAGTTATGACTATTGCAATCGTGGTGATAGGTGGAATTGAGCGCCAATCCTGCGGTTGGCATGGAGGTCGTCAAGCGACGCTTCTGCAGTGGCGACATAGGCTGAGCGGCAGTGAGCTGAAAGGACCGGCAATGCTACTAGCAGCTTTAATTGTTATTTACATTTATATAACATTTACTGTATCTTTCAATAAAAACAGCCTTGCCACAACATTCAGCTAAATACAACCCTAATTGGACATAAAATTGTAGCAAAGCAATTGAGAAGACATTTTCATCTGTGATGTATGTCTGTGAGGTTTAAGCATGTTTTAAAAAAAGGGAGGGGCAAGTTTTTCTGATGAAAAGCTGCTGCTCTGTTAGCCTGTTTCGGTTTTTATCTGTGTTACTAAGCTAGTCTTTTGAGACACTGAGCTAAACATTTTTTCCTTTTCACCTTCTGCATGGGCTGAGTGGTGTCTCCAGGACATTTAAGCCAAAGGTCAGAACCACCATTTATTAATCCCAAGTTTGCAGCAGATAGCCTTCCAGAGGAATTGTAGTTTCTCCAAAGTAAGGTTCTAACTGAATGGCAGCCCTCCCTGGAGCATGGCTCAGTAATGATGATTTTTACTCAGCTGTTAGTTTTTGAAACACACAGTCCAGACTGCTGCTGTCTTGTGAGGCTTTTTGGCAGGTGGCTCTTCCACATACTTCTTTGTCTCTCCTCTAGGTACCCTCTGCAGCTTCACCTTCTGCATTTCCTTGGCCTCCAAAGAAATGTTTAAAATACAAACTATGTTTGTACTCATCATTGGTTATTTTGTTTAACAGTCTCAGAAATACTATCACAGTAGGCATGGTAACCAGTGAAAACACATCAGAGCAGCTTACGTTTCGTGTTAACACTCCAAACAGACGCAGTACAACAATGATCTTTTCCAAAAGTGTCCACTGTTAAGCGTTGAGATTGTCAGGAAGTTCTGATCTGTATATTCCAAGGTGCTTAAGGAGATACTGGAAGCATACTATTCCAGCGGGCATGCACATCTTGTCTTTTAATTGGCTGGTTAAATTTCCACTGAATATCTTTCAGTCGGGAGTAGTCAAATGTGCAGTGTTTACAAAGAGCCTAAAGGCCACCATTTAACCACCAGAAGGAGGTTATGTGCAACACATGGCAGGCTCGTGATTCCAGCATTAATAATGGCTTTTATTATATTTAGTGTTTTCATGAAGCAGGAAATGAACAGAACATTTTGTAACTCCCATGTCTGCAGCATATCATCTGCGATCTTTGGCAGGTGTGCAAACTCTGAAAACTGTTTGACTACTGTAAGACGACTCAGAGAGAGTAAAATCTCCAGAATTTACAGAGTAAAATCTTTGTCCAACCTTTCCGTTAAGCTATTCAGCGACACCGGACTAAAGGCCCATTCATACCTCATGTGAAAAACGGATACGGATACGTGTGGAGTGTTTCATATGTTCTAACCGTCGATTTCGTCCGTATTTTGACACGAAAATTGGGAGCTTACGATTACGGACGAAACGGATCAATACGGAGCAATACTACCGGAAACGGTGGGGGCGCTATTGAGTTTGTAGTACAAAATGTCAACAAAATCACGAAGAAGGTTATAATTCTGGGCTTTAAACAATGGTGAGATTCGAGGAACTACTTGCGGAGCTTTTCCGCAACTACCCACACATATGATGTGTCGTGTCCGGGGCACAGGGACAAACAAAAAGTTTACTTACGGAGCAAATACAACAAAATCACGTCTTGGACCGTCGCCATGTTTGATCAGTGACGAATCAATGGCGCCCAGCACTGCCACCTAGAGGAAATATTGGTTATTGCGCACCTCAACAGACGAAGTATGAAGGAGTCAACGGATAGAACGTACGGACAGTAATACGGACGTGTAGGCCAAACGTAGGGTATGAATGGGCCTTAACACTGGCTGCTCCAAAAAACAGATGAAACATCTTGTAAAGTCTAAACACTTTGCAACACTGTCTCAGTATTGTGGGAGCTGAGAAGAGGAAGCTCATACTTTGGTTGCAGCACACTGAGCAGACGGAAGAATGGAATGTTGATAATTGGGATTATATGACTATATGTTCAGGAATATAAGTTGATCCTCTTGAGGACAAATTAAACTGTTAACTGTATGTGGGTCCTAAAAGCTTTCCATGTTTATCTGGGTACAGCCAGTTCAGTTCTTTCCAGACTGTAGGAGTTACTACTGAGAGGATATTACAGAAACAGACCAGGAAGAGCAGAAAAGTTTCACTGGGGTTCACTTATATAGAAACTTTATTTTATGATAACATTTGTTTGTACAAAAAAAAAAAAACACCTCAGGCACCAAGATTTCATGAAGAACTTGATGTAATCACAGCTGCTCTAACACTCGCATCAAACATGCATCCATCAATTAGTGCAAATCAGTTAATCTTCACATGCCTACCATGCACTGTGGTGACGGAAGAGATTGTCTGCAATTCCTGTCCCATCCTAACACTACTCAAGAGAGATTTCCTCCTCAATGACCCTTATGGAAACAAAGCACAGTCAAACATGTGTTTCATCATATTTCAGTAAAAAAATAATTTCTCTCAGGTTTACCACCCTCACAACCACAATAAAGCAGCGACCTATTATGATAAATATGTGGAAACACAGGAGGTAAAGCTATTTAATCATTGCTCTATGGTAATGATTTGGGTGTTTGTTTACTAACCACTGTGGCCTAACTGCTACTTTCAGATTTTAACTGACAGTAGCGGTTACTGTGTATAACTCTCAAATGAAGGTTAATGAGATGCTTCGTGTTTAACCGCTATCATCATAGACACGTGTTGCAGCGCAATGGGGTAAAACAGGAAAAGTCTTTTTCAAATGTCCTAGACAATGAATAATTGACTATTCAGATATTTTACTTTTAAGTATTTGTAACCACACTAGACTAATTCTGCTTGATTTTTAGAAACTATTTTCAAACATACATAATCGGCCTTTCAATACCATTCTGTTTAAAACATAAAAAGTTTTGTACCACAAGGGTAAAAATTGAAGTTCCTGATGAGTTTTTTTTTTAAGAAGCTGAAGTGTTCAAACAATCAGCAGAAGAATTATGTTTAATCAGTCATCAGTAGAGTGTAGGCGTAATATGAAAATACCTGCAAAGAGTAATTATAAACCATCATGTTAACGTTTGATTGTGTTTGTGTGGCTGGGCTGTAGACTGGTCTTATCAAGTAAATTGCATTCTCTAAAAGTGTTGAAGGATTTTCATCAACTCAATAACTATGAGAAACTAATCTGAGTTTAGAACAAATAAGAGAAAATCTCAGTAGATAATTCCCCTTTTATGTTTCCATCTGGGGTGAGAGATGGATGCGGCAAATTCTAATGGATTCAATTTTAAAATATTTCTTTCCAAAAATGACTTTCAGTGGTAAAATATGGTGTTAGTAGCAGACTAAAAGTATTGCTTAAAAAAAGAGGAAGAAGTGCAAGCAAGTTGGAAGATTATATGCTAGTTTATCTCCATCTTCCTTTTCTCCTCCACACACACACACACACACACACACACACACACACACACACACCACCACCACCACTGCCATTATTACCTTTACACTTACAAATTCCTGCTATGGGTGACATCATGCTTCATGCAGAAAAAACAAGTATTCTGCAATGCTTTAGTTGAACCTTAGTTCTAGAATTTGGAACCTCTTTTTTGTTTTTGGAAAGACCTACTACCGGTTCAAAGTCACGTTTAGGAACTGGATCGGCCTCCAAACCAGATTAGTGTAAAAGAGTTATCTAAAACCTGAGGTCAACTCACAGAAGCCCTTGGTGGGCCCACACAGGCATGTCTGCAATTTACATTTATGTTTTATTAATTTTAAAGTATTTTTGCTTTGATTTTTTACAGATCCCGAATAAATTCTCTCTGTTGTATTGTAAGGTAATTCATGTAAATTGATTAGAAATTGTATCAATTTCTCTTCAACATCGTGAATATTGGTGGGACAGGAATCCCAACTGCATTTTTTCCCCCTTTTATTTATTACTGCCCTTGTGGAAAGAAAATCTGAATCAGTCAAAATCAGAATTGCCAAAGTCAAATTTCAATGAAAACTGCCAGGAAGAGCCAAGTTTCTCTGTATTCTCAACCATCCCTCCTGTTTTTGTACCATCTACGGACACTGTTTCCTCCTCAGCCAGCATCCTGAGCAGTCATCTTCAAACATAAACTCCTCCACATGTTCCTTTACCCAGCCAGCGGTTAATGTTTTGACATCAGCCAAGCAGCAGGATGAATGTACTCATTCGGCTCTCACTAACCCCCATGGGTATGCCCCAGACCAAATACACCCATTTTCACCCCTCATGCCTTTCTATTGAAAAATAGCTCCTCTGTTGACTCTGGTATTTCTCTTCTAGTTTTGAAAAATGTGTTTATGCAGAAGTACAATTTTCTTCTCTATACCGCAGCAGAAATTTCACTATTCCTTCATTTTTCTGCCCTCTAATGACATGTTGAGTCTTAAGTGTTTTATTGAGTAACAATTCAAAGGCCTTGTTCACATTTGGCATTTTATAGAGAAAATAATGGTGATTTTGACCTTCTCGTAGTATATGACGTCTCTGCTAGCAGACATAGGTAATCCATGAAAACTCCTGTTCCTTGATCACACTCTGAGTTTCCATTTTCTTCTATTTCTATGTTCTTTTAGCGCTGAAGTTAGATTGCTGTTATTTTGTGGTCAAACAGCACACTGCTCGCCCTCCCAGAGATTGGGGGTTGGAAGTAAAAAGTGCAGAAAAAAGAGATAAAAAACACCAATGAATGCTCCAATGTTGACCTAAATGTGACTCTCATTAACATGGCTAGCACACTAGAGGACAAGCATAGGCCACGAAATACCCTCCTGCTCTTCCTACTTCCTCCTTTTTCTCCCTCATGTCAAAGAAATGTGCCCCATTCTCTTGGGTTCCCTTCGTGTATTCTCCCTTTTGTCTTTGTCTCCAGTTTCACTCATCCCTGCCTAATTTTTTTTCTATCCTTTGTTCTGTTTTCCTCAGTGTTTCTCAGCGCGGAAGGCCCACTGTTTGTGTATGTAAGATTTTACACAGACATCTGCAGTCAGCCAAAAAACAATATTACTCCAAAAGAAGAAAAAGGAATTGACATCTTCTCTGCAAAGCTGAGGTTGTAGCTTTTCGGTTTTACCTGCCGTCTAATGTAATGTTCGCAAGCACAGCTTGAAAAGTGATTCAGTGTTAACACGCATATTAAAGCCGCCTGACCTACTTTTCTCAGCATCGTTAGGAAAAAAGACCAAAACAACAGTAAAATAATGAAAGTGTCAGCGCTGCGGTCCCCCGCCTATCAGCCCAAATAATAATGCGATGAGCAGAAAGCAAGACGGAGTGAGAGCAGATAAAAAGGGGCTGTAACAATTGTACACTCAGCTGGAAGGCCTCTAAGGTCTCAGCAGAGAGAGAGTATCCAAACAGGCCATTAACATCGCGCCTGATGGATGCATGCAGAGCACAGATGAAAACATGGCCATCTCCTGCCTATTGGGGAACATGGATAAATGGAGAATGAAAAGACATGAAGAAGTTTGTGTGAGGCATCTATGCTACCTGTTGCCATTTATTGTAGTGGACGGTTTATTTCTCGGTTTTCAAACGTCTCTCTGACTGGAGATGAATAGTTTTTGGGCTCGGTCTGGGTCAATGTAATGGGAGAGTCCCTCACCAAGTATTAATCAACATTTTTGTCCAAATGCCAAAATAATTATTTCATTACCACTCCACATTCATGCATTCCTCTTTTCTTTAGATAAATTAGTTATGTGCCAAAACCCATTTAGCAAATATAGCCAATTTCAAAACACCAAACGACTAAACAACCTTACAAAAACTGGATTGGGGGTTGGGGGGAGGGGGGGGTCTGTTCTTATATAATGTTTTTCCACAAAATTTGTATTAACATACTTTTTTAAACTGCCTAGGCTGTTTCTTTTTTTCCAGCCAGGATCAAGGGACACAGGTCTCACAATAGAGTCCAATACAATAAAAGCACTGAAATCAAACTGATACAGTATTAGTATCATATTAATTCTTGGTTGTCAATTTTACTCCAAACTTGTGGAAATGTCCATATAGAGCAGATTTTAAATAAACTGGGCTGGACCCAACTCCTGACTGTGTGTCGAATAGAGGAACGAACTTACTAACCCTTAAAACCGCTCCACCTCTATCACAACTACCGTATTTTTTGGACTATGAATCGCTCCGGAATATAAGTCGCGTCAGTCAAAAAATGTGTCATAAAGAGGGAAAAAAAACGTATAACTAACACCGGACTATGCGTCACACCGGACTATACGCATTTATTTAGACATTTATTTCACACAATCCAAGACTAAAAACTGACATTTAATCTGGTAAACCAATTTATTAAATTACACAGCTGCATCCACAACCGGCTGAATAACATACCTGGGAGGATGAATGGGATAAATTAGCAACTCCAACAAGCAAGGTTTTAACCAGGTTTTATCCAACTTTCAGCGTAACGGGCTACGCTGAAAGTTGTAAAAATTACGCCTAAATTAGACCGTGAGCGTAACGGTGCTACATGCTAAGCTAACAGTACAACAAGGATATTTTAGAGCCACATAAAGCTCACATGCATCAGCAAAGTTGTAAACCACCTGGACAACAGAGCTGTAAGCTAGCTCTAGCTGTTATTAGATTCACTGACAGCCCAATAGCAGGGTTCTGTCCGGGTCTGGGCCCTTTGAGCTGCACCACACAACGCTCCCCTGCGTCAATGCATACTGAAACAGTGAAACAACATAAAAACATGTGTTCAGTCTTTGTGGCTATAAACGGTAATGTTTACTCCTTGGTTCATACTGGTCAATATGAATTACCATTTAAATTTGATATATTAGCCACACCTGAATATAAGTAGCAGGATTGGCCAAACTATGAAAAAAATACTTATAGTATAAATAATATGGTAAATGTCTAATTCAGCTCGAGTTTTCCGAATGTTTGAACAGGCAGAATACAAACTTAGGATGGCAACATCTGCGATACTAATAACTTTAGAAGATGATGACGTCCTGAGAGCTTCATTTCTACATGCTTCAATTGAGGAACACAGCGTAGAACCACTTAAATGCTGGTTGAAAAGTAGAGCCCTCAAAATGAGTGGAGAGAAAGCAGTATTAGTGGAAAGGTAGGAGTGGCTGTCCTCTCTTGCACAACGGATCAAAGGTGAGGAAGAAACCCGCTGAACCCGAGCAGAATTACAGCGAATACAAAGAAATATATAGATATTATAGGCCTATATTTCAAATTATAGTAGAGCATCTCACAAAATATTTACTTAAAAACAGCTTCTTTTCTAAAACTGTAAAGTCAATAGTAACTTCTATCGTCTTCTATCGACCTACTCACGCACACACACACACTCACGCACACACACACCACCCCTTGCTGACAATAGGGTGTTTTCACTGACGTCACTGGCCAACTTCCGGTCCGCCATATTGGGTGGCACACTTCCTTATCTCTAGTTGTCTTACACGTATTATCGTATCGCGAATGGATAAGTACGCCAGCGGGCTAGAGCGACCAGATAAGGACGTATATCTGAGGAAATGTTCCGTGATCGACCATATGGACCCGTATGCCCTCCACGGTGCCTTGTTTAGCCGTAATCCAGATGATTGGCCAAATGTAGAGCACGGCGACATAGTGCATTACCTGGTGTTCAGTGAAAACCCTCTGCACACTCTTGAGGAAATGAGAGCTTACAAGGATCTAGAGGCTCACAACCAGTTCACATCTGGTTATGTACATCAAGGAAATCGCCATCATACGTGGACGGGTGAGTTTTAATAAGATGGTAAAAATGTAAACAATCCGACGCAAATGTGTTGCACCGCCCGCCAGCGGCGGGCGGTGCAACACGCACTGGTCATTGCAGAACAATGACCAGTGCAAAATTAAGTTTTATTTACCGTATTGGCGCCGGTAGGAGCTGCAGATCATAAAGCCAGCAAACAGTGGGAACACAGCAACTCGTTCAAAGGTAAGCTGCGCTCAGACGGGCTGGCACATGCTAGTTTAGTAGCTGCTAACCGCCAGTGCTAACAACCACTCGCGCATGTAATGTACTTTTAACTTGCTGCTATGTGTTTCAAACGTTTAGAACACACTCTCATTGACATCGGGATACTGTGGAAAGTTATGTTCGGTCTTACAGCCGCGATCCAAGCGAGCCGACGATCTCTTTATCTCTGTAACTCGTTCAAAGGTAAGCTGTGCTCAGACGGGCTCTGGCTCATGCTAACCGTTAGCGCTAACAACCACTCGCGCATGTAATGTACTTTTAACTTGCTGCTATGTGTTTCAAACGTTTAGAACACACTCTCATTGACATCGGGATACTGTGGAAAGTTATGTTCGGTCGACTTACAGCCGCGATCCAAGCGAGCCGACGACTCTTTGTTATCGCTAACAGTTGTTCTCCGTGGTTGCGCCTCCAGGCAGGAAAGCGGTGAAAAATTAATCTGTTTCTATGTTTTTCCCATGGCGATCATGTGTTGCGCTGTTACAGCCCACAATACAGCAACGGTTTACCATGGTTGAAATCAAGTTAAGGTGAAATTAATCAAATTAAAACACGGCTGAGAGAGGGAGTACAGTACGCGGTAGTCATAGGCAGTAGAGGCGGCGGAGGCAGTCAACATGACAGCCGCGGAAAGTAATAAGTCATGACGCCCAAGCCCTATTATTAATATATTCTTCTTATATGTTTTAAATACTTAACAGTTAATTACCTGTGACAAAGTGAGCACCGCAGACTCTGGCGTATTCCAGCTTAACACCGTCCAAATCGGACCTGGATATCCGTGTCAGCCATAGGTGACGGCGTTGTTCAGACAGCTGTTTTTTTTTTTCACACTGATTCACTATTACGGCTGGTAGGCGATAGAAAGCGTTGATCTCCACCTCCACGGGCCGTGCAACCAACCATTAAACACGTTTTCCCCATTGTTCACTTCCAATACTGCCTAAGGCGTCATACAATGCAGGTCAACAGTGCGAAACGACTGCCACCCAATATGGCGGACGCGCTGAGTAGTCACGTGAGCGTGACGTCAGCTGAAAACCCCCTATTGAATAGGCTACCAGCCCATTTCATAGGCTGTTTCAGCACCAGTGTGCAGTTTGTGGTGTGTTTATGATCATGGTGATTATGTCATGGATTGTATGATGATAGTGCTGAGAAAAAGCCAAATAAATGTAGCTGCACAGACGTTGCAATCGCTGGTACTGGGTCTGGACATTCAGTTGTTGGCTTCTTACCACCAACACATATAGGTTCTTTGGTCAGAGTTTCCACAGCAAAGTCCTACTATTTACAAGCTCATATCCAACGTTGCTATTTCTCTGCATTCCTTTGAGGTCTAGAAAAATGAATGAATACAACTCCCCTGATATGATCATCATATCGCTAGTCACTCCGGCAGATACCAACGCAGCAGTGTTTTGTCATTACCATAATATGTCTGTTACGGTGATATTCAGGACAGATCTGTTCATTATTAGACTCGTACAAATAAACTACACTACTCACGTAACGTTTGTCTAGTCTAATCTAAAAGCCTGCACACTGTGCTGTTCTAAATTTAGCATTCAATTCATTTCAGTTAATGTTTTAGCAAAAATAAACAAATCATTTACATCATAATCTGTCTGTCTCATTCTAGAACAGATGTTTTATTGATTGTAGAAGAAATCATTATTTGTCATTGCAATTGTACATTCCAACAAACTTTTAACATATCCCCTAGGGAGCAGTGAGCAGCTTTACAGCGCCCAGGGACCAGTCTGTGGCTAACGGTCTTGCTCAGTGACCTATGATGGCAGTCTGCTGGATTCAAACTTGCAGCCATCTCAGAACACAAGCGCGCTGCTCAAACCACAAGCCCACCACTCCACTAGCTGATTCTAATGGCTCTTAATCACGTTCAGAGAAGATTTCAGTACTTGCAGATAAAAAGAGTGGGCATCAGCTGTGCACAAACCAATAACACAAAACAGAACATAAAAAAATGACCAACAAACATTCTGGAAAGCCTTATGCTTACATTAAAATTAAACTGAAAAATAATTCCCACAAAAGCTGAATTCCCCTTTTTGCTCTCAGTGTTCAATAGATAGAAAAACTTCATATTGACTTTACAAGAATACAAGGACAAGGCTCCATGTGGGATTTAAATGAAAAGAAAAGCAGCCAGAATGTCAAAAAAAGTGAGGTCAATTCAGTTGTAATTGAAAAATTACTCACATACACTGAGAAGAGCTTTAAAATTAGTGTTTTAAACAAATATATAAAGTCACAAATACACATTCTTGAAGCTTGATACAACACAGCATTGAAAGAACAAGGTCTCTGTATTTTTTTATCCATTAATCTGTTTTCATTCCAATTTCCTAATGAACATTTTCTTAGTCCTTTTAAAATATTTTATGTCTCATAACTACGGTGGCCAAGAGTACTTTTCTGTTTGCAGCGCATTTATGCACTTGCAGTCGTTTGCACCTCTCTGCCACCGCACATAATTAATAAGCATTTCACTTATGTTTCTATGATGTATATGATGACGAGGGTGGAGAATATGCACCATTCATTCATTCATTCATTCATTCATTCATTCATTCATTCATTCATTCATTCGTTCATTCATTCATTTATATAGCACTTCAAAAAAACCAAATAGGAAACCAAGGCACATAACAATGAAATAGTAAAAACAATCTAAAAGATCACAGATAACTAAATAATTCATTTAAAAATGAATGTGTCAAGGAACATTAAAAGCCTTTCTGAACAAATGTGTCTTTAATTTGGTTTTAAAAAAAGGCCCGAATGACAAAAAGGTTCAAAGGAAGCTGGTCACCCCAGCGTTAAAGAGCAGTCCTTGGAACATCCGATAAAAGCTGACTGGATGACATCAAGGACCTGCCAGAATTCCTTTAACTGCCTTTAAGTTATCAAGAGATTGTAGAAATGTAATCAGTGGAATTATTTGTAACATATTAAATATTTTCAACTCTTAAAAAGGAGACATTGTCAAAGTAATAATAAAAGTTTCAAATTAAGCTGAAAGTGACCAGCTTGGACCAAATCAGCTGTTTGTAACCGTTTGAGGCTCTCAGAAGCACACACACACACACACACACACACACACACACACACACACACACACACACACACACACACACACACACACACACACACACACACACACACACACACACACACACACTACCGAACAGGGATGTTGTGGGACATCCTTCTGAAATGCTAATCCAGCTTCAATGAGCCAAGAAGAGCTTTGTAAATCCAGTCATACAGCTTTGGAATGACACAGTGGTGCTTTCATGTTTCTCAGTGATTTGCTGTCCATGTTTAAACTGAAACAAATAACCTTGTCCTTTGTTCTGTGTGTCAACCATGGATATTTTTATTGCATATGTGTGTATTTGATTGTTTATTGGTTGCTGGGTGTGTGGTAGGAGGTGGGTGAATTTAGTTACCTATCAGTGGTTCTTGAAGACCTGGAGGTTATGTTTGTCCTTTTGCAAACAAGACACGAAGTGACTGGAATAGAAGCATAGATGGACTCCTTTGACGCCCCCAAAACACTCTTGGGGCTTAATGACTTACTTTTACCAGACTTGAAGTCAGTATTTGTTAAATGAACCTGTCAGCTCAACCTGACTCCTGTACCAAATCAGCGATCATTACTTCCTGCTAGAGCTAAAACCTGAAGGGCCTCAGCATTCTCCTGGATCCTTCTTTAAAGCCCCTCAGCGACTCTCTTCTAATGAAAAATTGCCAAGCTGACCTGGACTCTAAATCTTGTGGACAGCAGACGGACAGAATGCATATACTTGCTGTCTTACTTTATTACTCCGACTTTCCTTGTAAGCAATATCACCTATTAGCCTTTTGGCCTTCAAACTTCGCTATCTTCAAGGCCAATTCTGTATCCTGCAACCATTGTACATATTGTGTAGCATATGTTACACATACGTAGGTGTGGGCCAGTATGAGATTGTCTTCGTATAACATATTATAATATAACAGTTTCATCACATCACTGTTCTAAGATACATTTTTAAGATACATAATTGTAACATAAAATAAGTGATTTGATTTAAATTGCAACAATTGTTCCTACCTAAATGTTATATTTAAAGGAGCAATAAGTAGGGGATTTACTGTAAAATCAATCTAAATCATTCTCATTTGTCACCCGGGATGGAAGTAACATTCCCTATAAACAATCGGTTCTCTCCATCAACAATGTCTGAGTCAAGTTTTTCTCATTTCTGCTATGCCATAAGCTGGTTGAATATGCTTATTATTATTATTAATTATAATTTGGTATTATAATTTAAATAATAAATCATTCAACTCAAAATTTCGCTATAACAAATATAGTTCAAATGGTGGTGATGTTAGCTATAAGCTTATAAGTATTTATACCACTAATGCATTAGTTAACTTTCTGTTATGAACTCATTTATGCTGGAATAAATGATCAGGTCGGACTGTTAACCGACCAGGTTTATCCAGCAGGCTGTGAGAACCCCAATGTAACTGCAATTAGAGTTTAAATCCTTATTCCTTATCACCATCCAATGATATTGTCTCTGTATTAATGTCAGATGTTAACTCCAAAGGAGGTTAGCTCTGATTTCTGAATACCCAGGCAACTGTGAATTGGACTGAACACAAAACAATGTCTATTCCGCAGTGGTTGGTTTTATTGAACCAAAAGCAATTCCCTGTTACAGTAATTCTCTGATTCAAACAACTTTGGAATTCTTACTCATTACTAAACTAAAACATGCAAAATATATATGTGGAAATAAAGAACAAAACAAAAATAAACAATGGATTAAAATGAGCGGTTAGCAGATCTTAACTTAACTCAAAGTTGTTTAACACCGCCCTCGAAACATCGGCATTTCACGTATCAGCATTGACAGACAGAACAGCTTCGGGAATCTCACTGGACGCTTTGATGTCTTACACAAAGCTAGTTCAGCTAAGCTACCTACAGTCCAGATACACGTGACCCTCCCAAGATGGCTGCTACGATGACGTATGAGGGGAGGTCCTAATAACGTAACCACTCTTACGCTGATAGGATAATGCCTCGCTTCGAGGGGCGCAGCTAACTGGGAGTTTAAAGCGAAGCCCGCGACTTGCTCGGACAAAAGATTAAATCGATAAGAAGAGCGAAAAGAGAGAGGGGGGAAGCAGGGAAAAAGATTAAAAGAAATAAGGCGGTACCCACGGCGGGGTTCTTGATGGATCACAAATCAACACAGCAAATCAATTGTAAAGTACATGCACATACAAAGAAAATGTTCAGCAAAATAATTCCAACTTCGTCGTGGAATAAAAGCATTAACCAACACCTACAAAGTTCTACCGCCTGCCCAGGCACTTCTAAACACCCTGTTGGTGAAACAGAAATGAAAGGGGAAAAACCCCGTTACTTTGAGTTGCCTCGGGGCTGGTCCGGAACGCTCCGAGTGTGGCTTTCTGGACGCGCTTCGACGAGCGCAGTTGTCCACAGGCTGCAGCGGGACGGGGAAGAAGCTGCTTCGTTTCTTCCTCCGGGTTCAACAGTCGCTTTGTTGGCCAGACAAAAGCGGGGTCCTCTTCGATCAGTGGGAGATGCGGCGTCTCTCAGTCTTTTGATCAGAGGGAATTTAAAAGTACTTATTTAAGTCGACCTCCTGTTATAAAGCAGGGAATAACCGTTGCGTCGAAAAATCTCGGTCCAGCGAGCAATCGAACACGTGGCGGGGAATCACCAAAACGGAATCAGCTGTGTGTGTCTTCTCGGGTTGGCTAAAAGCCAGGGAAGAAGGAAGCTCATCGTGTGTGATCGGCTTTTATAGCCATCACTATAGCAACCTTATCTTGATCGGCGGCCATTTTGCCGTGTTGCGTGATGGGAGTTGGTGGCCATTTTGACCACATTGCATCATGGGTAACGCAGTCCGTTACGTCCCGAATTGATGCTGTTTCCTTGATCGGCGGCCATTTTGCCGTGTTGCGTGATGGGAGTTGGTGGCCATTTTGACCACATGAGTTGGTGGCCATTTTGACCACATTGCATCATGGGTAACGTAGTCCGTTACCGCTTTCTGTCACGTCTGAACTGGCACAACATACCCCCCTTTAGCTTTGAAGAGTGGGATGCTGGTCACAGTCTTTAAAGCTACAACCAAGTCCATTCTGGCGTGACGAAAATCCGTTGTGCATGAGTGGAACAACCTAATAGTCTTTCTAGTAGTCCATTGGGATTCATGCAGTTCAGTTCATCATCCAAGAGGAGGAAAAACGAAGCATTCATTGTGCCTGGGTCAGTGACCTAGCCTGGGCAGGACTAAGCTATAGCTAGTCATTTCTATTGGCTAATAAGGCAACAATAAAGTAATAAAAAAAAAGAAATGCAAACTTCACAATCACCATTGTCAATACATTCATTGGTCATCAGGTTTGAACTTTGAACCAAAGAAAGGAGAGAGGGAAAAAGGGAAAGGAAAGAGACCGCGGTTCGTAGTCTAATCAGCTTATGGCCTTCAAGGAGCTGGTGCTACGAACCTGGGAGCGACAAAGGTGAGGGCGTCAATCCTGGTTTGCAACTGTTTGATCTGCTTGTATGCTGCATACGCCATCGCAGTAGTGATGGCCCATCCAAATACAAGGAGAACCACAATAATGGTCATAATGTGAGTGTCGGTCGACTCTGTAGCTCTGGGGAAGCGAAGCAGAGGGACCGAGCTCAACTCTGATGGAGTGAGACTGAATTTAATCAGCTGGGTGCCTGCAAGTAAAAGCTGTCTTTCAATGCCGACATCAATGCTGAAATTGTATCCCTTAAAGACATCTATTATTTCAATCTCTGATAAATGGGTTGCTTGAGCATACCCAGTGGATGTCTTTGGTTTTGGTACACAAATCCAAATTAGGGACTAAATAAAGTTTGGGATCAGCATCATGATAGGCCAATATTGAGGGAGTTTGTAGGTGTACGTGGGTCTCACCTTGCCAAAAACCGACATTCAATACTGATTTAAGCCTATACACATTAGCTCTTTCAATGATGGGAAGGTTTAGCATAAATCCTATCTCCAAGTTGTCAGGATTTACAAATATCGGAATTGCACTACCTAGGCTGTACGCCAGGTGCGTTTGTGGTGGTTGCAGTGTTTCACTAGAGGCAGATTTGAGAACCTTTTCAACCAAATCTACTGGTACCAGGTACGGAGGAATCCGTCCTTCAGCAAGGCTATTTATGGATGAACTAACCTCTCGAGTGAGGTCCTGCATTAAATCTCTAACAACCTGAGTATACATCATGTCATTCTTTACCACTTCCGTGAGCGTTTCCAAAGCAATGCATGGTGTTATGGCTGAGTGTGAAATTATAGACGTGAAGTTATGTATGGACACTTGCTTTATTTAGTGCATGTTTAAAGTGTCCTGATTGAACATGCACTTGTCCTATTTAATGCTATGCATTGTTCTCTTCGGCGGGGGCGGAGTTAGGCTCCCTTCCCTGCGAGGAGAGTTTGGTGGACGATTTAATTTGGTTCGCATGAACCCATTTGTACTCTGGACTTTGCACGCTGGCTTCTAGGTTCTTTCGAGGCCACGCGAAAGTCGTTCGGAGACGGTCTTTTAAGTCAGTGACGCACTGGTGTGCAGTGTAGACGGTTGTCACACTGACGTCTTCGGGCTGGTAGATGAGATTCAGGGGAAGTGTCCTTTGCCTTCCTGTCATCATCTGGAAAAGTGTCACCCCTGTGGAGCATGGTGAGGTAGAGCGGACTAGCATTAGGACCAGGGGAAGCTTTGTATCCCGGTCCCCGTCATGGCTGCTGGCATGTTCCTTTGACATGCTGACCACGGTGCAGTTCATTCGCTCCACCTGTCCGGATGACTGTGGGCGGTAGGTGATGTGGAATTTAACTTCCACGCCCAACATGTTGAAAAGCACGGTCATAATGTTTGACGTTCCTCTGTCCGAGTCGACGGACAGGGGAAGGCCCCACCGGCTGAAAACGTGATTTAGCAGCAGGGCTGCTGTGGTGACAGCGGTGTCATTCGGTGCCGGCAAACATTCGACCCATTCTGTGAAACTGCCTGTTATTGTCAAAAGATATTTGTTATCTCTTAACGATTCGGGGACTGGACCGATCCAGTCAGTCTGCAAATGTGACCACGGAAATATAACCCCCCTTTGCTGAAGCAGGGCTCGGTCTAGTGGCCGTGTGGGTTGTAACTGGCTGCAGGTTAAGCAGCCTCGTACATACTCCTGGGTGTCCTGGGCCGCTGAAGGCCGGGACGTCACCTGTTGGGGAGTTTTCAGATTAGCTTTGCAGCTTCTGTGTTCTCCTACTGGTGAGTCATGGACGTGTGTCAGTGTGATCCCAAGTTCGTTTGAATCTTTGGGCTGAATGGGCTGAAACTCATAAAACAGCTCCTTAAGTGCTGTTTCCTCCGTTTCAGTGGTCAGTGCATCAGCTTTTTCCAGCTGTTGCATGATTTCTGTTTCAAAGCCAGGGCAGGGCTCAGTGGGTGAGTCCCGGTTCTCTGGTTGATTCGGTGCTGGTTCTGTTGGGTCGGTTGCTGTCGCATACCCCAACAGATTTCCTTCAGCTTCAAGCGTTGCACCACAAATAGATCCAGCAGGCAAAGCTTCATGTCGCCTGATTTGGATCATGTTGGAAGGAAAAGTAAACACGGTGTCTGGAGAGTCCTGTCTGCCGGTCAAGGATAAGGGCAGGTCTCCGATGACGGGAATGCTCAGCTCAAAGTTGTGGAAAGAGCTTTCGATGAGCACCCCAAGAGGTTTCTTCGCCACCACTTGGATCGGCATGCGAGTTGGATTCTCCACTAAAAGGTAAGCTGAGCGGTTGTTCAGCTCAAGCAGGGGTGTGTCAGAGGATTTGGAAATCGGCTCTGTGGAAGGCAGAAATGGTGCTAAAAGTTCTTTGGGCTCCTCGGAGCATGTCACCTGGTTGATAGGGACGGACAGTCCACTTCCAGAAGTGAGGGGCTTGGGAGTCCCCACTTGGGCCCAAAGATGACCATGATAGCAGTCAATGAGTGGGGCTAACCTGTTCAACAGGTCCTGACCCACAAGAAAAGGTTCTGTGTCCAAAGTACATATGTAGATGGGGTGCACCAGGGTCATGTCACGGAAAGTGATGTCTAACCACGCCCGTTTGGTGATGCATGACTGATCCTGAGTGTAGCTAGGTGATGCCCACGTTACAGGTCTCCACCTGGAACGGTTTCCCAAGAGACACCATAGCTCTGGTCACCTCATCAAACAAATCTGAGCACATTAGACTGATCTCGGAACCCGTGTCTAAAAGAGCATTTGCAGTTACACATCCTCCGATAACTGTCGAGCAGTATAAGCGGTGTGCATTTTCATGATGGTTTAGCTCACCTAGAAACCTTAGAAAAGGGGCTTTCTGATCACCTGCTGATGGGATCTTAGAAGGTTGTTGGTGAATTTTTCGGTTGGTCCCCCCCCTTAATCAGATAAACTCTGTTAGAAGGGGAAGCCTGTTCCACGCCTAGTCATGCTGGCTGGGGTTTTGGGCCTGGCTTACCTGGAGGGTCGACAGGATTGGATGATGGCTGGGACGGCTGCGGCGCGATCTGACGCACTGTTTCGGCTAGCAACCTGCGAAAAGTCTCCTCTATCTCCTTTCTCATTGACTCCTCCATGCGCAGGTTCCAGCCTTTGTTGTCATGTGTGCTTTTCGACCTTTCCTGGCCTGTCAGTTTGCTTACCGTATCGAGCTGGATCCGGCCTGTGCCATTTTTGAAACCTCTCACCTTCCATGCTGCCATGCTGACCTCTCCTATCCTGAGAAGCTTTCTTCTGCTGCGGCTCAAAACCATGTTGCTTCTTAGGACCAAATCTAGTTTTAGGTTTGAAGGGAGGCATCTCATGTCCCTCCAGACCTAAACTCTTTTCTGGTTCGGCTTGAATCTGCAGAACCTTTTTATCACTATCGGCTCCTTTGTTGGGCCGGACACGTGTTTCCCATGCCACCTGCGCGTATTTCCTGATTTCCTGCATGGTAAGTTTCTTGGTTCTACAATGCATGGTAACCTCATAACGCACGCTTTCATGAAGATTATGGAGGAACAAAGATTTGAAAGTGTGGTCTTCCTCCAAGCCGGGAGCATTTCGTCCCTGAAAGTAAGCAGCCCGCAAGCGACGGTAGTACTCTTTTGGTGCTTCAGTTCTCTTTTGCTGAATTGCAAAAGCTCCAAGAGTGCAGAAGCTGGGTCTGTAAACACAGAATATTCTTCTCTTAAAGCCTGACAAAGAGCTGAATAACGGTCACGTGTAGCTGGAGGGAGGCTTTCTATGAAAACATGGACACTTCTGGACGTGGTTTTCCAGATAAGCCTCAACTTTTCTCGAGCCTGAGGGGCTATATAAGTCTAGCAGACAGCGCTCTACCTCTCTGAGATAGTCATCAATGGTGGATTCTGTATTGCTAGGATCAAAACGCTCTATGTCTCGGGCCAGGGACTCAAGTTGACGCATCCGCAGTCCCTGTTCAGGGATCGGAGCTGGTCCATCTGAGTCCTCTCCTGACGACTCCTGCCTGCGGTAACCACGATAGGAGGGAGGTTCCAGTTCTGACCACCTACCTGGCGGAGGCGGCCGTTCGTGGGACGCAGGGGGACCCTCCCTGTCATGAACTCTTGTCTGTGGACGCAGTTCAGAGGAGTGGGGTTCCCCTGTGTCCCAGGAACGGTGCTCTCGTCGCCCTGGTGGGGGGAAAAGATCATAGCGAGCCGTGTCAGGGATCAGGTGGGAAGCAGGTGTTTTCCCATGATTTACATCATGTGGATCAGTCCTGATTGCCACCGTAAGTTGTTTAGGCATTTCTTTCTGTATCACACTGCTATATCTGTCCTGACCTTCGCTTACCCTTCGCTCAGAAGGTGTCTGAGGGCCCAGTTCATCCAATGTCCTCCAGGTGTGATCTCCATGTTTTCCTTTGGAGTTCTCACACTCAGATCCTTCTGTCTGCAAGCTAATGCGATCCTCCTCTCGCTCCTCTGTGGGATGACAGCTGCCCTGAACACTTCTCTGTTCTAGCTCCCTGATTCTTTCCTCAGCTAGCGATCCGCATCTCAACCTCTCTGTTACGCAGATTGGTCTCTAGCGTTAACCTTCGGTGGTATAACGCAGTTAATTCACCCAAAACATCTGCTACCAATCTATGTTTAGGTTTGCTCTGGACCTCCTCCACCAATTCCTGAATTCTCCTCTCACAGTCTTCTATGCTAAACTGATTCAGACGGGTTTGTTCGTCCGGTGTCATTTTAAGCAGTGAGCTAATGACATCCTGGGCCTCCATTCCAATGGAATGGTTTGGACCTTCAGCTCCTTCAGACCTAAACACTGAGGAATCTTCACTATCCATTCTGTGTCAGCTATGGATAACAACACAACAAGTAACACTGTAGTTTAGCTAGAGCGCTAAATGACAGACAACAAATAACAACGCTGTATTCTAGCTTAGCACTAAGCAACAACGCATACACTTAAGTTTAGCTCAGCGCTAAACAACAACTGCTAACAACAACTGTTAAGTGGCTTCACTTTAACTGTTAACAGCAAACACGCACTATGACTGCACTTAACTGCAGTAAGTGGGTTCAAATACGTGCGTTTAATTAGGCTGCGCAGGGGAAAATCAACCCTGCGACTTACAACTCCTATGTTTTAGGAACGGTTAATATGCTTGTTTAACTTTGAGAATATTAACTTTGAGTGACATGGACCACTAACCTTTCGGCCAGTAATTAAGTGATAAAGCTGTGGCTTTGTTTGTGATGTAAGTTATTTAAGAACAGGTGCTCTACACATGTGTGGAAAATAGCAAAGTGTTTGGAGCTTCAGAGGTGGCAAAGAATGACAGTTAAAAACCGCTAAATTGCAACCTTAGTTTCAAAATCACAGCTCAATTTTGACCACTTATGATGAGCAGAAGGGGATAAAGGAGAAAAAAAAAAATGAATAAAATAAAATTAAAAAAGACAAAAGGGCGTAACCGTAAGGTAAGTTTAAAGAAACTGACTTTCAAAACTGTCCCTCCGGGACACTGAGCGATCTAAGCTGTCTTTAAAACCGTGACTGCAACTACCTATCCTGGCCACCAGATGGAGGCAGGGTCTCTCTTTTCAAAGCAGAACACGACACAGACTCTGATTGACAAGTAGCAGACGCTGGCTACTGTGTATTTCAATCTAGCTGACTTCCAGTCCAGAAATCAATATTCAAACCTCAGGTTAACAACCTCAAACCACCACAAACACGTATATATTTAGTAATGATACCTCCTTAATCAATTATGACTGAATAGTCCTTTTGGCAAGGTGAGCAGTCAAAATGCTGGAATATGGATTGTGTTCATTCAATTCATAAGTTGCTGGTTATTCGATTTAGTCTAAAGGAACGCCAATAAGTAGACTCCAGCCCACACCGGGAAAAGCCAATTTATGCTATGCCATAAGCTGGTTGAATATGCTTATTATTATTATTAATTATAATTTGGTATTATAATTTAAATAATAAATCATTCAACTCAAAATTTCGCTATAACAAATATAGTTCAAATGGTGGTGATGTTAGCTATAAGCTTATAAGTATTTATACCACTAATGCATTAGTTAACTTTCTGTTATGAACTCATTTATGCTGGAATAAATGATCAGGTCGGACTGTTAACCGACCAGGTTTATCCAGCAGGCTGTGAGAACCCCAATGTAACTGCAATTAGAGTTTAAATCCTTATTCCTTATCACCATCCAATGATATTGTCTCTGTATTAATGTCAGATGTTAACTCCAAAGGAGGTTAGCTCTGATTTCTGAATACCCAGGCAACTGTGAATTGGACTGAACACAAAACAATGTCTATTCCGCAGTGGTTGGTTTTATTGAACCAAAAGCAATTCCCTGTTACAGTAATTCTCTGATTCAAACAACTTTGGAATTCTTACTCATTACTAAACTAAAACATGCAAAATATATATGTGGAAATAAAGAACAAAACAAAAATAAACAATGGATTAAAATGAGCGGTTAGCAGATCTTAACTTAACTCAAAGTTGTTTAACACCGCCCTCGAAACATCGGCATTTCACGTATCAGCATTGACAGACAGAACAGCTTCGGGAATCTCACTGGACGCTTTGATGTCTTACACAAAGCTAGTTCAGCTAAGCTACCTACAGTCCAGATACACGTGACCCTCCCAAGATGGCTGCTACGATGACGTATGAGGGGAGGTCCTAATGACGTAACCACGCTTACGCTGATAGGATAATGCCTCGCTTCGAGGGGCGCAGCTAACTGGGAGTTTAAAGCGAAGCCCGCGACTTGCTCGGACAAAAGATTAAATCGATAAGAAGAGCGAAAAGAGAGAGGGGGGAAGCAGGGAAAAAGATTAAAAGAAATAAGGCGGTAACCCACGGCGGGGTTATTGATGGATCACAAATCAACACAGCAAATCAATTGTACAATGCATGCACATACAAAGAAAATGTTCAGCAAAGTAATTCCAACTTCGTCGTGGAATAAAAGCATTAACCAACACCTACAAAGTTCTACCGCCTGCCCAGGCACTTCTAAACACCCTGTTGGTGAGACAGAAATGAAAGGGGGAAAACCCCGTTACTTTGAGTTGCCTCGGGGCTGGTCCGGAACGCTCCGAGTGTGGCTTTCTGGACGCGCTTCGACGAGCGCAGTTGTCCACAGGCTGCAGCGGGACGGGGAAGAAGCTGCTTCGTTTCTTCCTCCGGGTTCAACAGTCGCTTTGTTGGCCAGACAAAAGCGGGGTCCTCTTCGATCAGTGGGAGATGCGGCGTCTCTCAGTCTTTTGATCAGAGGGAATTTAAAAGTACTTATTTAAGTCGACCTCCTGTTATAAAGCAGGGAATAACCGTTGCGTCGAAAAATCTCGGTCCAGCGAGCAATCGAACACGTGGCGTGGGAATCAGCTGTGCGTGTCTTCTCGGGTTGGCTAAAAGCCAGGGAAGAAGGAAGCTCATCGTGTGTGATCGGCTTTTATAGCCATCACTATAGCAACCTTATCTTGATCGGCGGCCATTTTGCCGTGTTGCGTGATGGGAGTTGGTGGCCATTTTGACCACATTGCATCATGGGTAACGCAGTCCGTTACGTCCCGAATTGATGCTGTTTCCTTGATCGGCGGCCATTTTGCCGTGTTGCGTGATGGGAGTTGGTGGCCATTTTGACCACATGAGTTGGTGGCCATTTTGACCACATTGCATCATGGGTAACGTAGTCCGTTACCGCTTTCTGTCACGTCTGAACTGGCACAACATACCCCCCTTTAGCTTTGAAGAGTGGGATGCTGGTCACAGTCTTTAAAGCTACAACCAAGTCCATTCTGGCGTGACGAAAATCCGTTGTGCATGAGTGGAACAACCTAATAGTCTTTCTAGTAGTCCATTGGGATTCATGCAGTTCAGTTCATCATCCAAGAGGAGGAAAAACGAAGCATTCATTGTGCCTGGGTCAGTGACCTAGCCTGGGCAGGACTAAGCTATAGCTAGTCATTTCTATTGGCTAATAAGGCAACAATAAAGTAATAAAAAAAAAAGAAATGCAAACTTCACAATCACCATTGTCAATACATTCATTGGTCATCAGGTTTGAACTTTGAACCAAAGAAAGGAGAGAGGGAAAAAGGGAAAGGAAAGAGACAGCGGTTCGTAGTCTAATCAGCTTATGGACCTTCAAGGAGCTGGTGCTACGAACCTGGGAGCGACAAAGGTGAGGGCGTCAATCCTGGTTTGCAACTGTTTGATCTGCTTGTATGCTGCATACGCCATCGCAGTAGTGATGGCCCATCCAAATACAAGGAGAACCACAATAATGGTCATAATGTGAGTGTCGGTCGACTCTGTAGCTCTGGGGAAGCGAAGCAGAGGGACCGAGCTCAACTCTGATGGAGTGAGACTGAATTTAATCAGCTGGGTGCCTGCAAGTAAAAGCTGTCTTTCAATGCCGACATCAATGCTGAAATTGTATCCCTTAAAGACATCTATTATTTCAATCTCTGATAAATGGGTTGCTTGAGCATACCCAGTGGATGTCTTTGGTTTTGGTACACAAATCCAAATTAGGGACTAAATAAAGTTTGGGATCAGCATCATGATAGGCCAATATTGAGGGAGTTTGTAGGTGTACGTGGGTCTCACCTTGCCAAAAACCGACATTCAATACTGATTTAAGCCTATACACATTAGCTCTTTCAATGATGGGAAGGTTTAGCATAAATCCTATCTCCAAGTTGTCAGGATTTACAAATATCGGAATTGCACTACCTAGGCTGTACGCCAGGTGCGTTTGTGGTGGTTGCAGTGTTTCACTAGAGGCAGATTTGAGAACCTTTTCAACCAAATCTACTGGTACCAGGTACGGAGGAATCCGTCCTTCAGCAAGGCTATTTATGGATGAACTAACCTCTCGAGTGAGGTCCTGCATTAAATCTCTAACAACCTGAGTATACATCATGTCATTCTTTACCACTTCTGTGAGCGTTTCCAAAGCAATGCATGGTGTTATGGCTGAGTGTGAAATTATAGACGTGAAGTTATGTATGGACACTTGCTTTATTAGTGCATGTTTAAAGTGTCCTGATTGAACATGCACTTGTCCTATTTAATGCTATGCATTGTTCTCTTCGGCGGGGGCGGAGTTAGGCTCCGTTCCCTGTGAGGAGAGTTTAGTGGACGGTTTAGTTTGGTTCGCTTGAACCCATGTGTACTCTGGACTTTGCACGCTGGCTTCTAGGTTCTTTCGAGGCCACGCGAAAGTCGTTCGGAGACGGTCTTTTAAGTCAGTGACGCACTGGTGTGCAGTGTAGACGGTTGTCACACTGACGTCTTCGGGCTGGTAGATGAGATTCAGGGGAAGTGTCCTTTGCCTTCCTGTCATCATCTGGAAAAGTGTCACCCCTGTGGAGCATGGTGAGGTAGAGCGGACTAGCATTAGGACCAGGGGAAGCTTTGTATCCCGGTCCCCGTCATGGCTGCTGGCATGTTCCTTTGACATGCTGACCACGGTGCAGTTCATTCGCTCCACCTGTCCGGATGACTGTGGGCGGTAGGTGATGTGGAATTTAACTTCCACGCCCAACATGTTGAAAAGCACGGTCATAATGTTTGACGTTCCTCTGTCCGAGTCGATGGACAGGGGAAGGCCCCACCGGCTGAAAACGTGATTTAGCAGCAGGGCTGCTGTGGTGACAGCGGTGTCATTCGGTGCCGGCAAACATTCGACCCATTCTGTGAAACTGCCTGTTATTGTCAAAAGATATTTGTTATCTCTTAACGATTCGGGGACTGGACCGATCCAGTCAGTCTGCAAATGTGACCACGGAAATATAACCCCCCTTTGCTGAAGCAGGGCTCGGTCTAGTGGCCGTGTGGGTTGTAACTGGCTGCAGGTTAAGCAGCCTCGTACATACTCCTGGGTGTCCTGGGCCGCTGAAGGCCGGGACGTCACCTGTTGGGGAGTTTTCAGATTAGCTTTGCAGCTTCTGTGTTCTCCTACTGGTGAGTCATGGACGTGTGTCAGTGTGATCCCAAGTTCGTTTGAATCTTTGGGCTGAATGGGCTGAAACTCATAAAACAGCTCCTTAAGTGCTGTTTCCTCCTGTTTCAGTGGTCAGTGCATCAGCTTTTTCCAGCTGTTGCATGATTTCTGTTTCGAAGCCAGGGCAGGGCTCAGTGGGTGAGTCCCAGTTCTCTGGTTGATTCGGTGCTGGTTCTGTTGGGTTGGTTGCTATCGCATACACCAACAGATTTCCTTCAGCTTCAAGCGTTGCACCACAAATAGGATCCAGCAGGCAGAGCTTCATGTCGCCTGATTTGGATCATGTTGGAAGGAAAGGTAAACACGGTGTCTGGAGAGTCCTGTCTGCCAGTCAAGAATAAGGGCAGGTCTCCGATGACGGGAATGCTCAACTCAAAGTCGTGGAAAGAGCTTTCGATGAGCACCCCAAGAGGTTTCTTCGCCACCACTTGGATCGGCATGCGAGTTGGATTCTCCACTAAAAGGTAAGCTGAGCGGTTGTTCAGCTCAAGCAGGGGTGTGTCAGAGGATTTGGAAATCGGCTCTGTGGAAGGCAGAAATGGTGCTAAAAGTTCTTTGGGCTCCTCGGAGCATGTCACCTGGTTGATAGGGACGGACAGTCCACTTCCAGAAGTGAGGGGCTTGGGAGTCCCCACTTGGGCCCAAAGATGACCATGATAGCAGTCAATGAGTGGGGCTAACCTGTTCAACAGGTCCTGACCCACAAGAAAAGGTTCTGTGTCCAAAGTACATATGTAGATGGGGTGCACCAGGGTCATGTCACGGAAAGTGATGTCTAACCACGCCCGTTTGGTGATGCATGACTGATCCTGAGTGTAGCTAGTGATGCCCACGTTACAGGTCTCCACCTGGAACGGTTTCCCAAGAGACACCATAGCTCTGGTCACCTCATCAAACAAATCTGAGCACATTAGACTGATCTCGGAACCCGTGTCTAAAAGAGCATTTGCAGTTACACATCCTCCGATAACTGTCGAGCAGTATAAGCGGTGTGCATTTTCATGATGGTTTAGCTCACCTAGAAACCTTAGAAAAGGGGCTTTCTGATCACCTGCTGATGGGATCTTAGAAGGTTGTTGGTGAATTTTTCGGTTGGTCCCCCCCCTTAATCAGATAAACTCTGTTAGAAGGGGAAGCCTGTTCCACGCCTAGTCATGCTGGCTGGGGTTTTGGGCCTGGCTTACCTGGAGGGTCGACAGGATTGGATGATGGCTGGGACGGCTGCGGCGCGATCTGACGCACTGTTTCGGCTAGCAACCTGCGAAAAGTCTCCTCTATCTCCTTTCTCATTGACTCCTCCATGCGCAGGTTCCAGCCTTTGTTGTCATGTGTGCTTTTCGACCTTTCTGGCCATGTCAGTTTGCTTACCGTATCGAGCTGGATCCGGCCTGTGCCATTTTTGAAACCTCTCACCTTCCATGCTGCCATGCTGACCTCTCCTATCCTGGGAAGCTTTCTTCTGCTGCGGCTCAAAACCATGTTGCTTCTTAGGACCAAATCTAGTTTTAGGTTTGAAGGGAGGCATCTCATGTCCCTCCAGACCTAAACTCTTTTCTGGTTCGGCTTGAATCTGCAGAACCTTTTTATCACTATCGGCTCCTTTGTTGGGCCGGACACGTGTTTCCCATGCCACCTGCGCGTATTTCCTGATTTCCTGCATGGTAAGTTTCTTGGTTCTACAATGCATGGTAACCTCATAACGCACGCTTTCATGAAGATTATGGAGGAACAAAGATTTGAAAGTGTGGTCTTCCTCCAAGCCGGGAGCATTTCGTCCCTGAAAGTAAGCAGCCCGCAAGCGACGGTAGTACTCTTTTGGTGCTTCAGTTCTCTTTTGCTGAATTGCAAAAGCTCCAAGAGTTGCAGAAGCTGGGTCTGTAAACACCGAATATTCTTCTCTTAAAGCCTGACAAAGAGCTGAATAACGGTCACGTGTAGCTGGAGGGAGGCTTTCTATGAAAACATGGACACTTCTGGACGTGGTTTTCCAGATAAGCTTCAACTTTTCTCGAGCTGAGGGGCTATATAAGTCTAGCAGACAGCGCTCTACCTCTCTGAGATAGTCATCAATGGTGGATTCTGTATTGCTAGGATCAAAACGCTCTATGTCTCGGGCCAGGGACTCAAGTTGACGCATCCGCAGTCCCTGTTCAGGGATCGGAGCTGGTCCATCTGAGTCCTCTCCTGACGACTCCTGCCTGCGGTAACCACGATAGGAGGGAGGCTCCAGTTCTGACCACCTACCTGGCGGAGGCGGCCGTTCGTGGGACGCAGGGGGACCCTCCCTGTCATGAACTCTTGTCTGTGGACGCAGTTCAGAGGAGTGGGGTTCACCTGTGTTCCAGGAACGGTGCTCTCGTCGCCCTGGTGGGGGGAAAAGATCATAGCGGAGCCGTGTCAGGGGTCAGGTGGGAAGCAGGTGTTTTCCCATGATTTACATCATGTGGATCAGTCCTGATTGCCACCGTAAGTTGTTTAGGCATTTCTTTCTGTATCACACTGCTATATCTGTCCTGACCTTCGCTTACCCTTCGCTCAGAAGGTGTCTGAGGGCCCAGTTCATCCAATGTCCTCCAGGTGTGATCTCCATGTTTTCCTTTGGAGTTCTCACACTCAGATCCTTCTGTCTGCAAGCTAATGCGATCCTCCTCTCGCTCCTCTGTGGGATGACAGCTGCCCTGAACACTTCTCTGTTCTAGCTCCCTGATTCTTTCCTCAGCTAGCGATCCGCATCTCAACCTCTCTGTTACGCAGATTGGTCTCTAGCGTTAACCTTCGGTGGTATAACGCAGTTAATTCACCCAAAACATCTGCTACCAATCTATGTTTAGGTTTGCTCTGGACCTCCTCCACCAATTCCTGAATTCTCCTCTCACAGTCTTCTATGCTAAACTGATTCAGACGGGTTTGTTCGTCCGGTGTCATTTTAAGCAGTGAGCTAATGACATCCTGGGCCTCCATTCCAATGGAATGGTTTGGACCTTCAGCTCCTTCAGACCTAAACACTGAGGAATCTTCACTATCCATTCTGTGTCAGCTATGGATAACAACACAACAAGTAACACTGTAGTTTAGCTAGAGCGCTAAATGACAGACAACAAATAACAACGCTGTATTCTAGCTTAGCACTAAGCAACAACGCATACACTTAAGTTTAGCTCAGCGCTAAACAACAACTGCTAACAACAACTGTTAAGTGGCTTCACTTTAACTGTTAACAGCAAACACGCACTATGACTGCACTTAACTGCAGTAAGTGGGTTCAAATACGTGCGTTTAATTAGGCTGCGCAGGGGAAAATCAACCCTGCGACTTACAACTCCTATGTTTTAGGAACGGTTAATATGCTTGTTTAACTTTGAGAATATTAACTTTGAGTGACATGGACCACTAACCTTTCGGCCAGTAATTAAGTGATAAAGCTGTGGCTTTGTTTGTGATGTAAGTTATTTAAGAACAGGTGCTCTACACATGTGTGGAAAATAGCAAAGTGTTTTGGAGCTTCAGAGGTGGCAAAGAATGACAGTTAAAAACCGCTAAATTGCAACCTTAGTTTCAAAATCACAGCTCAATTTTGACCACTTATGATGAGCAGAAGGGGATAAAGGAGGAAAAAAAAAAATGAATAAAATAAAATTAAAAAAGACAAAAGGGCGTAACCGTAAGGTAAGTTTAAAGAAACTGACTTTCAAAACTGTCCCTCCGGGACACTGAGCGATCTAAGCTGTCTTTAAAACCGTGACTGCAACTACCTATCCTGGCCACCAGATGGAGGCAGGGTCTCTCTTTTCAAAGCAGAACACGACACAGACTCTGATTGACAAGTAGCAGACGCTGGCTGCTGTGTATTTCAATCTAGCTGACTTCCAGTCCAGAAATCAATATTCAAACCTCAGGTTAACAACCTCAAACCACCACAAACACGTATATATTTAGTAATGATACCTCCTTAATCAATTATGACTGAATAGTCCTTTTGGCAAGGTGAGCAGTCAAAATGCTGGAATATGGATTGTGTTCATTCAATTCATAAGTTGCTGGTTATTCGATTTAGTCTAAAGGAACGCCAATAAGTAGACTCCAGCCCACACCGGGAAAAGCCAATTTATGCTATGCCATAAGCTGGTTGAATATGCTTATTATTATTATTAATTATAATTTGGTATTATAATTTAAATAATAAATCATTCAACTCAAAATTTCGCTATAACAAATATAGTTCAAATGGTGGTGATGTTAGCTATAAGCTTATAAGTATTTATACCACTAATGCATTAGTTAACTTTCTGTTATGAACTCATTTATGCTGGAATAAATGATCAGGTCGGACTGTTAACCGACCAGGTTTATCCAGCAGGCTGTGAGAACCCCAATGTAACTGCAATTAGAGTTTAAATCCTTATTCCTTATCACCATCCAATGATATTGTCTCTGTATTAATGTCAGATGTTAACTCCAAAGGAGGTTAGCTCTGATTTCTGAATACCCAGGCAACTGTGAATTGGACTGAACACAAAACAATGTCTATTCCGCAGTGGTTGGTTTTATTGAACCAAAAGCAATTCCCTGTTACAGTAATTCTCTGATTCAAACAACTTTGGAATTCTTACTCATTACTAAACTAAAACATGCAAAATATATATGTGGAAATAAAGAACAAAACAAAAATAAACAATGGATTAAAATGAGCGGTTAGCAGATCTTAACTTAACTCAAAGTTGTTTAACACCGCCCTCGAAACATCGGCATTTCACGTATCAGCATTGACAGACAGAACAGCTTCGGGAATCTCACTGGACGCTTTGATGTCTTACACAAAGCTAGTTCAGCTAAGCTACCTACAGTCCAGATACACGTGACCCTCCCAAGATGGCTGCTACGATGACGTATGAGGGGAGGTCCTAATAACGTAACCACTCTTACGCTGATAGGATAATGCCTCGCTTCGAGGGGCGCAGCTAACTGGGAGTTTAAAGCGAAGCCCGCGACTTGCTCGGACAAAAGATTAAATCGATAAGAAGAGCGAAAAGAGAGAGGGGGGAAGCAGGGAAAAAGATTAAAAGAAATAAGGCGGTAACCCACGGCGGGGTTCTTGATGGATCACAAATCAACACAGCAAATCAATTGTAAATGACATGCACATACAAAGAAAATGTTCAGCAAAATAATTCCAACTTCGTCGTGGAATAAAAGCATTAACCAACACCTACAAAGTTCTACCGCCTGCCCAGGCACTTCTAAACACCCTGTTGGTGAGACAGAAATGAAAGGGGAAAACCCCGTTACTTTGAGTTGCCTCGGGGCTGGTCCGGAACGCTCCGAGTGTGGCTTTCTGGACGCGCTTCGACGAGCGCAGTTGTCCACAGGCTGCAGCGGGACGGGGAAGAAGCTGCTTCGTTTCTTCCTCCGGGTTCAACAGTCGCTTTGTTGGCCAGACAAAAGCGGGGTCCTCTTCGATCAGTGGGAGATGCGGCGTCTCTCAGTCTTTTGATCAGAGGGAATTTAAAAGTACTTATTTAAGTCGACCTCCTGTTATAAAGCAGGGAATAACCGTTGCGTCGAAAAATCTCGGTCCAGCGAGCAATCGAACACGTGGCGGGGAATCACCAAACGGAATCAGCTGTGCGTGTCTTCTCGGGTTGGCTAAAAGCCAGGGAAGAAGGAAGCTCATCGTGTGTGATCGGCTTTTATAGCCATCACTATAGCAACCTTATCTTGATCGGCGGCCATTTTGCCGTGTTGCGTGATGGGAGTTGGTGGCCATTTTGACCACATTGCATCATGGGTAACGCAGTCCGTTACGTCCCGAATTGATGCTGTTTCCTTGATCGGCGGCCATTTTGCCGTGTTGCGTGATGGGAGTTGGTGGCCATTTTGACCACATGAGTTGGTGGCCATTTTGACCACATTGCATCATGGGTAACGTAGTCCGTTACCGCTTTCTGTCACGTCTGAACTGGCACAACATTTCAAACCTAGAGGTATGGTGCGGAACTACTTGCTGGTTCCTGAGCCAATTATATGAGAGTTCCCGGTATGGCCAAAAAAAAAAGAGTGTGGCATTTGGTATTTAATATTGGCAAAAGAGCAGCAACCTGTCAACATGTAGGTCAGTAAGAGAAGTGGACCAGAAATAGAACTGAATATATCTATCTTGTGTAAGTAAAAACTCTGGGGTTTCACAGCAGCAACAGACAGTTGAGGAAACAACATAGGCTATTGTCAGTGGCAGGATGTTGGCCCTTTTGGATCTTGCGTCTCGGTGGGCAAGCTGCTTATAATAACTTACTTTGGCTGAATTGTCTTCACTTGTCATCTTGAATTTAGATGTGCAACGTCCTTGTCTTCCTGAGTTGGCAACCTCTACAAAACTCTTTAAAAGTGGGTAGGGGTGAGATGGTTCTGTGTTGTTCCAATTTTTTAAAAGCTAGGTGTTATTATTACTTATTGCTCCTTTAAAATGTATCTCTATTCATTTCGATGTACCTAGACAAAAAATGTAAACACATGCACTAATTTAGTAATAGTTTCCAACTTATCACACATAATATCATTCTTTCTAATCCATATTTTTGATAATTCCTTGGAAACATTAAGAAATCTCTTTAATTAGAGCTAATCAGATCAGACTACAGGTACTGTGCTACTCACAGTGGTTTTAAGATCATCCTCTTCAATAACTCTCATGGTTTCAAATAAACAGAAAAAACAAGAATCCATAAGATCCCACCCTCAACCGAATGGGATGTTTTTACCATAACAGGCAAGTATTCCATTCATCCATCCATTCATCCATCCATTTTCTAACATGTCTATCCCTTGTGGGCTCGCGAGGGATGCTGGTGCCTATCTTCAGTTGTCAATAGACGAGAGGCGGGGTACACCCTGGACAGGTCGCCAGTCTATCGCAGGGCAAGTATTCCATGCCAGAAAAATGCCCAAAGCTCTTAAGGAGTTATGGATTATGGGCATAAATTTCTCATTAGTTGCCACTAACTTCACAAGTAAACATTCTCACAGTTGGCCAACCCTAAACATAGAAGCGCAATTTTTTTTATGCTGTGTTCATGTGTTGGAATTTATTTTTAGGGCTTTCTTCATTTAAGTAAAGATTTTCTAATTCCCAAATCCATGCTGTTCTGGAAGCTGCATTTCTCAAGTGCCCTCTGCTTATATTTTTGGTTGCTATTAACAGCTGTTATAATGAGTAACCATGGCATCAGGAGTTTGCATGTTGAAAGAGAAGCTGATACTGGAGAAAAATGAGCAAGGCAGTTTAAACCGTTTGCCTTTTATTCTGTAACTCTATGTCACCATAAGGAAATGATAGATTGATTTTGTATGTGTGTGTTCATGTACTTACAGCTGAGCAAGGACATTTTTTACTAATTTTACTAGTAAAGTGAGGAATCTGATATAAAGTGAGGACCCTTTTTTGGTCCTGACTTTTTTCTGGGCTAGGGGTTAGGTTTAGGACTGAGGTGTCAATTAAGTTTAGGTTAGGGTGGGGTTAAGTATATTCTGGTATGCACTGGTAAAGGGTTGAAAACTAATGGAAGTCACGGCACGGTCCTCACTTAGTATATTCAACAAGGATGTGTGTGTATGTGTGTGTCCGTGTGCGCAATGCGTGAAAGGTGAGGTGTGAAATTGTTAGAATGGTGAGAAGGGTAGAGAGCCAAGGTTGACGGGCCCCAGACAAGCTGTGTTTCAAATCAATTGTAATGCAAATGTTAAGCGAAATTTTAAAATATTGCAAAAATAAAATGTGCATCAGACATGTTTCCAAATGATTGGTTAGTAGTGAATTAACCAGGAGACGCATAGCGTTACGTCATCATACGTTGACTGTAATAAACAGGAAGTAGATGTTGCTAACTGGCACGGATCACAGATAAGTAATGGAGCAAGTTATTTTTTTATGTTTTTTTTATGGATGATATTTAAAAATGCTCGCGTCTCTTCGTCGGTTGTTGCTTCCAGACCTGTTTTCGAGCTCTATGGGAATATCCGAGAAGAAATAGCTGATCAGTCGTGAGGTAAACAACCGCTATGTCAGAACTGATTCGACAAATGTGTTTCCATCTCCAGTTCAGCGCATTTACTGTTTTTCAAAAAAGTCAAAAAACACCTCAAGCAAGTGTAAAAACTTATTTGTGAAATTTGCTGAGTTAATTCAAATTTTGCCATTTCCATTAACCCCTTCTAAAGCAATACTTGAAAATGTGCCTTAAAAACGTTGATGAAAACGAGACTACAGACACCATCCATCCGCCTCAGAGTAAAACTCGCTATTCACCCCACCACTGTTGGCAACCTTAGGCAAGGGTTCAGCTACTTCCATTTCCCTGTCATTTTTTTTTCCTTTTTTAAAAACCAGTTAAACAAAAAAAAGTTACTGGAATTGTAATTGAGGTCAAAGTAAGACTCAAAAGAAGTACATTATTGGGACCTTTAATCATATAAACCTTTAATAATTTTAATCTGCTGAAGAGAAAGGCATTATGGTATGCTTGACTTTTTTATTTTGCATCCAGATTGCCCTAAAAGAATAGATTAAAATCTCCTTGCTCCTGGTGGTCAAACAGTTGATTACCTAAACAGTGTCAGGTTGTGTGAGTTTGGAGTAGAACTCAGGCACAGACAGCACCATTGAATGAACATAATATAGTTTCTCAAGTAAGGACAGAGAACTTACTATAGCACAAGGAGAACAGGACGAGGAACACGGCAGAGTTACATGCGGAACACAGAGGAGAGAGACGGAAGACAACAAGCATAGAAATGGGGAGTGTAATGGGAGGATCCAGTGAAAACGATGACCAAAATGATTTAAATACTGAGGGATGTATGGAAAATAACATTGGATGCTGGCATGTTAATCAAAGGATGATGCGTGGCAGAAAGTAGGCAGGCAGACTGACTAGCACCGAGGAAAAGAACATAGATACACATAAACACTAAATCCAGGGGAAAAACAAATACTAACCTAAGGGGAAGAAACTAGAATATACAAGGAATGGGATGCAGGAGTAAACTAAAACACTAAGCACAAAGGAATAACTAAGAATAACTAATAAGGCAAAAATATTGAGCATAATGAAGAACAAGGAATAAATGAGAACAAACACAAATAAGAACCAAAACCTATCTAAGGATTATAACAAAAATAAGCAAAGGTGGTAAATTTTTTTATACATGTATGCAGCCTAAATAAATAGTAGGAGTTACAAGAGATTAAAATGTAGCTCTCTGTTCCTAGACTGCTTGAATGGCTCTAATTGGGTATATTTGTTGCCCCTTTGAAGATGGGATTGTTTTCTCACTGCCATTAATCTTGCCAAGAAGGATTTTCATTTGCCTTAAAAGACGCATCATGCTGTGAAGTAGCTCAGTAAAATACTCCATGCTGAGCCACAAATAGAGTGGATTAGCCAGGGGAGGTGGCAGGAAAACATATGTCCTTTTGGCTCTAATGGGTTTGATTTAAATGGAAATGACTTTGGATGAATTAAGACTTTTGACTCAGTGGTGTTAGAGCATAAGTTATTTTATGACTGAGTCTTGAAGTTTAATGCAGCACATGTATGAAACGTGTGGCACACTAAACAGTGAAGTACTCATATAATGTAAAAATCTGGTTAAAAAGCTAATGAGAGAAATCATTTATTTCTAATCTGTAAAATCTGAAATATTCCAACACATCCCAATGAAAAGAATTTATAAGGAGGATCCGTTTTGATCTGGTTTTTATTCATATTTCATCAAAAACGTATATGTTGAAATTTGCCTGTCATCCAATTACAGCTGGAAATAGGCACCAGCCGCCTGATACCCCACATGAATAAGTGGGTATAGGAAATGGATGTATGCATGTTGAAAATTACTTATATCTTTATAAATAATAAGTGGAAAAAAGTATGTATGCAGTACAGTAATCAAACATTTCTTAAAATTGCTGAGCAGCTTTTCAATTCAGTTCAATTTGATTTTTTTTATATAGTGCCAATTCACAACACATCTCATCTCAAGGCATTTTACAAAGTAAAATTCAATCAAATCATACAGCATGGTCAAAAAGTTTCCTATCTAAGGAAACCCAGCAGATTGCATTGAGTCTTGACAAGCAGCATTCACTCCTCCTGAAAGAGCGTAGAGCCACAGGGACAGTCGTCTGCATTGTTGATGGCTTTGCAGCAATCCCTCATACTGAGCATGCATGAAGCAACAGTGGAGAGGAAAATTCCTCTTTAACAGGAAGAAACCTCCAGCAGAAAATAATTTTAAATTATTTTGTTGATTAAACAGGAAGCCAATGAAGGGAAGCTGAATTAGGAGAAATATGATACTTCTTGCTGATAAACACTTTCATTTGTGCATCTCCTCAGGTGTTGTTCATTGATTTACCTTTGGTGATAAGACAAGATAAGATCTAAGTGTCAGAGTTGGAAGGCCCCCAACTGTGTCACTTTAAACCTAAATCTGCCGTCGAGTAGGAATAATTTTTGGGTAAACTGAATGTGACTATATTGAACAGGAGGGTTCATACTTCCCTAGTCCTGGCCCTAACGTCTGGACATGTGATCCTATATGGTTCTTGCACTAGTTTAATAGGGAGCAAACACATTTGGGCCCAAATGGATAGATAAAACAGAGGGAGGTTCAAATTGGGTTACTTTCTAATAAAAAAGCTAATATGAAAACAGTAAAATAAATTAAGACTTTAATAACCATGCTCAAGTAATTTGAGCCATGGCAAAATGTTCCAATTAACCCAAAATAATGTAAAAAAGCATAATAAAACAATCTGGCTTTCATCAGTTTCTTTTTTTGGTCAGTTAATGACATCTGGGCCTCACAGGCTTGTACTCACAAATAGACCTCCTTCCATCATCCTGGAGCTTATCATTGGCTGAGTTTTGATCCATTTACTGGTTCTACGATACAGATTTGAGATAATTTTAAATGAGCGGTATTTAATTGTCTTTGCTTCTTTGTATATTTTCAATCAAGGTTGTAATGAAATGATGGTATTCTTCTAAACAATCTAGATAGAGTTTATCAGGATGCCTATAAATTGGCCAATATATGTCCTGCCTTAAAAAGATCACAAATATAATGTAGAAACATAACCTCTACCAAAAAAACATTGATCTGGATAGTGATGAACTGCTTTTATATTCAACACAACTGTATAATTAATATAAAAATCATACAATCATACTCGTCGTCTTCCACTTATCTGGGACTGGGTGTTGGTGGTAGCAGATTCAGCAGAGACATCCAGAGTGCCTTCTCCCCAGACACGTCCTCCAGCTTCTCTGGGGGAAACCGGAGATGTTACCAGGCCAGCCGAGAAAGATAGCCTCTCCAACATGTCCTGTAGCCTCGTGAGACCATCCTGATCTCGCGAGCTTTCAAGGTTTCACTCGCAGATCAGTCTGGCTACTTTCCCTTAAAGAAAATTTGGAGCCGTTCACCAAACGAACGTCCAATCAGCGTTGGCTTTGAGGCGGGTTGAGGTGTGACGCAACGAGAAGCGCGACAGTTCAGTCTAAAGAACATGGCGGCTTCAGCCGATGAAACTAGCGTTAGCGTGGCTATCGAGCAAGTTTTATCGGAATTACAGAGTATTTCTTTGCTGAGCTAACGAGCCTTTACCTGCAGCAGCAAGAGTAGCTTGGCTTGTGGTTGTGTTTTCGTCGTCGCTGTTAGTACGTCATATGCTTCGTTGATCTGATTGGTTTATTTGGCCCGTCTATCACCAACATAGGCCAATCAGCTAACCAGTATTTTCGCCCCTTCCCAAAATTACTTCAACGGAAGGTTTCCAGATGGATATGCGGAGCAAATCTATCTGGCGGCGTCAGGTTACATGTCCTGGGCATTTGGAACAAATTGCCGAGCCAGCTCAGCTAACTCCTCTCGCTGTGGAGGAGCAGCAGCCCTACTCCAAGCCATTCCCGGATAGTCAAGCCACCCTGCAGATTAAGCTCATTTCATCACCATAGATGAGGGTAGAGGGTAGAAACGTAAACTGACCAGTAAATGAAGTGCTTCGCCTTTCGACTCAGCTTTCTCTTCACCGTAATGGATCTGTGCAGCATACGCATTACTGTCCATCTCCAGCTCCTTTACCTCCTCACTGGTGAACAAGATACAAAAACTGTAACATAAACTCCTACAGTTGAGGCCGGAGCTCCCTCAACCTGGAGAGGATGGAAGTTTTTATCCAGGGCCTTGCATGCTGCTATTTATAGAAAAATAATGACATTAAGGTGAGTTTAAAAATAGATAAAATATAGAATTGTTGACCTTTTTTTTAAACGTCATACTTTGACACGTTCATAAAAACATTTTTTGTATATTTCAGCAAATTATTTATTGCTAATAGCGTGTGCTTGTTGATTCAAATGTACGACTGGATGATGTGAGTTGATAGATTCTGTGGATGTGGATTCTTTGATGTATGTGACTAGCCTGTCTGTCTCAGCATCACAGTCAGAGGATCCTGACACACATCAAAACACTTCCCAAACAAGCTGAAACCAGAGCACACAGCTGTTGGCTCATAAAGGATCAGGTGCTCGTTGGTTGAGGAAGGAAGCGGTACTGTGTTGTTTTTGCCTAGACATGGGCTTTTCTTCTGTGTGAGGGAACTGAGGTAACCTTTTAAAATGATATATAGTGCAAACAGTTTCAGTAGTTCTTCACTGCAAGTTCTGAACCAGAAAACTGAGTTTGCTACAGCGCCTGTAACATAAAGCTTTGTAGTTTAAATAATTGAGTTTGTCAGAAGAGTGGTGCACCTGGTGCTCACACACAACTTCATTTACATATCAGGTTTCACTGAGGGATTTTTTGTTAGCATTATGTATACATAGGCACTAAAGTTCAGATGATGGTCTTACTGATCTTTCCTGACATATCACTTTGACTCTGTAGGAGATTGCTGGGAGCAGTAATAAATACCTTGCTGCATGTAGCCTTCATCTCATTCCTTCTACTGCCTTTCAGAATAGGACCTGTTTCATTATAACAGCTTTGACAGAGATTAATTATAGAAACACTTAATGTCATTTAGCTTTCACAATACCACAGACTACCACTCTTCAAAGTGCTCTTTCTCAGTGCAACAAAGAAATTCATCCTGACTCCTCCAGCCCTCAGCATCCCTTCATCCTCACACTCCAGGCTCTCTTAAGTTTCCAAACTGATTGCCTCTGCCTCCAAAGCTTCATCCACAGACACCTTTTCCGCACCTTCTTCATTCTGCTTGAATGATTGACTGGAGAAATTGCCCCAGAGTCAACTGTAGCCCTTTAAACGATTTTATGGCCTAGTTTCATGCAATTTTTCCTAAAAAATAAGGAAGAAGTGAAAGATCCGTGAGCATTTCTCACTGCAGCTGGAGGAATAATCCTTTTAATTTTTATTTATTTGCATTGTTTTAGTCCTGATATAAAGCATTGAATAGTTGCTCTTATGGCACTGCTAATATTTGCCAAAATATTAGCAGTGGACACACAAATTCAAAATACAAGTTTTTTGAATTTTTGATTTTAGCATGTTAAGTGATCCAAACACTTCTAACTATGAACTTTAATATAAAAAGGAAGTCCAATTGTGTTGTGATTTCAGGTGTAGTCAGTACAGAAAAACGGCCTTTGTAGAATGATGAAACTCAAAGAAATCTTTCACTTCCTTTACAGTGGGTGTTGTGCCAATAAAGTGGACTACTGGTACTAAGAGGAGCAAATAAGTGCACTCCATTTCACTGAAAGGTAGCCAGAAATTTAGTTTTCACATGATCCTGTCATCACGCATGCAAACTTGGTTGGCAAAGTAACAGACTTTTCACTTCTGGTTCTACTACAGATACTGATGTATAACCAAAATTCAAATGATTTTAAATCTTGTGTCATTTCCTTTTTGAAATTTCCAACATCCTCTTTAAAACTATTTTTGTTGCAGTGACAAATATCACTGCCTCTCACAAGCCCACACTTGCCAAAACTTCAGTAAAAGCTAGAAATAAAGCAAATATTTTATGATTTTTTTGTTTTGTTTTAAAGGTGACAGCAAAGTCTGTTTTTTCTAGTTTTGTTCATTCGTTGAGGTAAACAGGGATCAGAGAGGGAAGTGAAGTGTTGAAAGAGTCCGAGTCTTGCACCGACAACAACTTTTCAGCTGCTTGTGCATGAGGCCACTGCTCCTTCTGCACATGCACTCACTGACAACAAACCTAAGCTCCTAAAAGCAGTGTCAGATAAGAAATGTAACTGCATGTGTTGAAAGGCCACATTTCTGCGCTGTCAAAATGTAAATATCAGAAGTTTATAGATTCCCATTGCTGACACAATGTTGGCCATACATCAGTAGGGGTTGGTACCCACTCAGGCCTGTATACAAACAGTGGAGAATAGCATCTTACAGCTTTTTACCCCCTCCTGTGGCTAGTCAGCCCATAGCTGCTGTAACTAAGCCTTGAAACCCAATAAATTGGAAGTGAGTCAGAGTTGATACCTGAGCTGATCTCACTCATATTTGGTAGCACAGCACAGTATATCGCAAACTGAACAGTAAAGCAATTAGCTGCCTTAACTGCAATAAATATTAGCTAATTATATAATTAGTAGGCATTCAGGCCGTTTATGCCAGTAATATATGTGGTGATGTCTGTTTAATGTTGTGGAAGGAGAGCATTAGAATGTTCTGTTGAAGTAATTAAGAAACTATTAGCCATTTTATTCCCGAAAACATCAAATTTCAGTTGCACATTTGTCAGTATAGCCATGGACTTGACAGACAAATAATAAACATCATTCTTTCCCAGAAGGAGAATAATCCTCTCACTATCTTGGGTCTGTAGATGCCACCAACTCGAAGAAGAAAAACGTTAACAATGTTTAGGTAATTGTTTGATCAAGCCAAGTTATACTTGTCATCACAACATTCACCAACAAAACAGCATATAATAATCACAATCTTAATATTTGTTTTTGAGGTTTGCAAACATAATCAATTACATTTTTTTTATTATCGCAATATATCAATGATTGTCTTTCTAAAATAACAGTTGCCAATCTGTATGTGTACAAAATTAGACTTAAATCTTTACTCCGAGGTGTGCAGGTGTCATGTTGGGAAAAAAAAAACTCTTTGTTTGGAAAAATGTGTTTGACTAAAAACGTGTTTGACTCATGGCATTATCGGCACCTTGAGGTGTTGTTAGCAACATCTTACTACCAGCCGCATGTAAACATGATAGGCGTGAAAACTATGTTAACCTGGGTTTAATGGTGCAGCTGTTCCTCCCAAACTGACTTTCAGATAAGCTTGATTAACCGCTCTAATCCCATCTCATATTCCTCTCCTGTGTTCAGCCTGATTTGTTGTAAAGTTCACGGTGATCTGCAGCTTCGGTCTCATTTTTGGCAACTTTGAGTGGAATTTAGAGTCATTGAATAAGAAAACATTAACTGTCACCAGAAGAGGATTTCCTGACTCATGGTAACAGATCAGAAGAGCTCTAATAGGGCAACGTTTCTGTCACATCAAAGATCTGAACAGTGCACACATCCTATCTTTGTAGGTTAGCCTTGTATCGTAGCACTTGCTGGTGTGGAGAAACAGAGGGTTGTTAAGGCCCTCATCATATTCTTAGCATTCAGATTAGACAGGCTTTGATCCATCTAATAAGCCCTGTCTGGCACAGAGTACAACAGCTCAGCATTACCCCATCAGTGAGGGCCCCTATGTTTCTTTATAATATTAAGTAGAAAAGTCTCTCTGGCATGACTTCTCCTAACGAATGTTCTTCTGAATTTCTGTTTTTGCCTCTGTGGTTTCGCAACATCCTTTAGTTGTTTCCTGTTTCTTTCCTTCCCCCTCTGTTTCCCTCTCAGTGTCAGTTACCATTCTCTAAGCATCTCCTTTCCTCATCCTTTAGTAAATAGTTTCTTCAGTCATTTTTCAAGTAATCAAACTTGCTATTTCTTTTTTTCTCCATGGTCCATTATGATCCCCTGCTGTAGGCTAAAAAGTATTTCTCTACACTAGCTACAGTGTTCCATGTTTCTCCAGAGTTCATATATCATTGATGCTTTATTAAAATGTGAATGTTTTGCCTATTAGAGAACCAAGGAATGCATGACGTGAATTCAAGTTAGTTTACTGTTACCCCCAGATCAGCAGTCACAGGCCAATGTATTTAGAGCACAAACACCAACAGCGGCTGTGAAAGATGCAGAAATTCAGACCAGAGAATGTCAGGATTTAGAAGCTGTTTTATCACCAAATGTACAGCTAAAGCACAACAAACTCAGAATACCATCTGAACCATGACTTTCAAGAATGATGAGAGATGTTAGGAGAAGCAGTGAAGTGAAAAGGGAAAGGGAGACGCTTTGCTAGGAGGCAAAGTAACATTTTCAACTTTTTGAGCTGGAGGAAAATCCAGGGATAGTGATTTAGTTGCTGTCTGGTTTCTGTCTGGTGTTAAAAATCACAAGTGTACAAAGTTTTAATTGCACAGAATTTATTATGTTGGTAAATTTACATTTGCATATGTTAGATGTGATCATGTGACTCATTTACTAGCTTGTTAAGCAGTTGTTGAGAAAGCCATGCATTCAAGGATGATTGGTTGGGTTCTCTTAAGCCCAGCAGCCTCTAGTTCTGTGGGAGGGAGGGTTGCAGCTCAGCAGAGAACAAGGGGAAGGTGTGCTTGTTCAGATATTCAGTCCACGGTTTTCTCAAAACTCTACTGCAGATTTAATTTACCCCAGAAGAACAATTAAAACTATTCACAGTCTAATCCAGGGGTGTCCAAAGTGTATCTCTTGGCCCTTTTCAGCCCCTGAAATGATTAAATGTGGCCTTTGATCTCAGTAAAGAATGATACAAATTTGGCCCGCCAGCACCGGTTGATAGAAAAAGACACATTTCGATTTATTTAGGGTGCACTGCAAATAGGGAACTAAAAGTAAGTGCCATTGTCTTGAAATGAGTGTACTTGTGCTTGATTTGAGCTGCAAGTTTAAATGATCTGCCAATGGAATAAGATTTTTGCACTTGAAATAGGAACGACTCATCTCTATGATCTTATTTCAAGGGCAGTATCTCTAATTACCTTATTTTAGGGGTTAAAATGCTCATTCCATTGGCAGATAATCTTATTAACCTGCTCATGTTTTTGCAGTGTCATATTTTCATTGACAAATTAAAATCTTCTTACAATGGAAAATGTTAGCTAGATATGTGTATTTTCTGATTCACCTTTATTCTCTCAAATTCTAATTCCACAATAAGTATGAACTAAAACCACCCGGAGACTTTTACTCAGTGGCAGACTTTGCTGCACACATTCATTCAGTTTAGCTAAATGAAGTGACCCATATTGCTATATTTTTCCATTTTATGTTTTGAACATGAAATCAAGAGGAGCACAAGAAACAAGGCTGATGGCAATTAAAGGGGAATCCAACCAAGATCTGAATAACTGAGAGCTGTTTAAGCTAGAGAGATGATTACAGAAGAGGAGCAGCTAGTTGAAACATGGTGCAGTTTTGAGAAAAGGGAAGGAACTGAAGTAGAACTGAGAAAATGGCTGATAGAACATGCAGGGAACCAAGGAAACAGAAAAGTAAATAAACTACAAACACGGCTTATCATAAATAATTAAGATTAATATCAAAAAGGTGACCAAGAAACAGAAATAGGAACAACAGGAAAACCACAGGACACAAAGCAAAAGAAGACCGGTTCTCAAAAAAGAACAGAAACAGAGATTAACCAGAACTAAAGACTGCAACTCAGAACAGAAAATCAATGCATATGAAATAGCAATGTACATAACAAAAGCATAAGGAATCTTAAAACAAAGGAATAAAGTCCATTTAAATAAAACTAAATTAAACTCCCAAAGATGATAACAGCTCATGCTTTCAACTTGGTGATTTTGGCTCATGTGGAACAGCTTGGACATGTTGGGCCTAGGGGATGTTTTTTTACACCACAACCAAGTCTTCACTTCTCGATGAAATCACATTTAGCATAGTACTCAGCTGATCAGTGGTGCTGTTTCCAGCTGTAGAACAAGACGTTGCACAACATAACAGCTTATGAACAGATATGATGATACAATGGAACAGGAAGCTGATCGACCGGTAGTTTATGTTGGAATCGCAAGTTTAAAGAAGTGGACCAAAACTTTAACAATCTCACTATTTTCATTTTTTTTCAATACTCTCCTGCCTAATAATTTTGCATATAGTCAACATGTCTTTCAATTTAATGCAAATGTTTTCAGATTCTAATGTACTTCATTAATCTTCAGGGTTAAATTCTTTATAACAGGGCTCCAAGACAGACATAATATTATTAAAGGTAAAAAATAACACAATACGTACAACACAATTATTAAATGATATATGACTAAAAATATTAATTATTACCATTTGAATGTAGCAAATGACATTCATATCAAGACATGATTATCTTTATTTTGTTTTCCTCTTTGTTAATGTAAAACAGCTTTTATAAACAGGACAGCAACAATGTAAAAGTAAATGTGAATGAAAGCATGCTGACTGAAAGCAGCTCTGAAAACATACAGTACAGAGGCAGCTCCACCTTAGCTTCAGCATCACTACAGTCTATGTCTAAACTACTGAATTTCAGTGGCCTCCGATTTAAGCCTGTTTGCTGTTGCCACGACTTGGATAACTGGGAATTTGCACAGGTATGATGTTGTGTTACAATTTGGGAAAGATACTGTCATCTTGGGGAGGAGTATGAGCATATTTCCAAAAAGCTGACAGATTTCAGAAACCAACTTCAGTTCAGTCTGAGATGCAGACAGCAAAAACTGTTTCTAAACCGCATACATGGCCAGTTGTCCATCAAAAGACACAGCATGGACAGATCATTCTGAGGGCACAAAACTAGCTTCTGAGTGAAAGAACAAGACATGTTCATGTCATTCATGATACAATCTCACAAAGGACAGACAAAATCCAATTCCAATTATCAGAGTGTCTACCAGAGCTTCAGAAGAATCCTGAGCAAAAGTCGGGTTTCCTCTGATTTAAGCCTGTTTACTATTGCCATGACCAGGATAACTGAGAACTTGCACAAGCATGTTTACAACAGGTTCTGTTGGTCATTTGCTTTTTTGTTTAGCTTGCTGAGCTAACTTGTTTGTTGTTTAACTCAGACTAAATAAAGATTTTGTAACCACAGGCTTTGCTGCTAAAAAGCTTCGGTACTGAGGTACAAACCTATTGATGCTAGTCAAACAGGAAACCGCCTTACCTGTGTGTCCACAAACAACAGCCTAAACAAGATGTTGTATAATAACGTTTAATCCCACTCTGTATAGCCACACTGCTTGTAGTGCACTTTGTGACTGTATGGTGCTCATTTCTCATAAACTCATTAACCTATAGTAATTCTCCCTGTAAGGGATGTCTTTTGCATGTGGGAGCTTGAGAAAACATGGAAATGGGTGTTAGACTCTCAGTGCGTAAGATTGGATTCTTTTTTCAAGAGGGAACCGTTCTCTGAAAAATGAAAAATGAGGAAGAAGGTTAAGATTAACAATGTTTATTCCATAATAGGCCAAATAAAAGCAACAAAGTAATAACACAGTGTGAATAATACAGAGAATCAATTTACCCCCAGCGCTGGACCACAGTTCGACCGTCTTTAGAAGAACTGGCAAAGTGTTTCAAAAAACATCAGTTTACATTTCATTTTATAATCTAAGCTCCACCCTGTCAGGATGTTTCCCTGTGTCTGTGTGTCAACCTTATCTGTTTAGAACCTGTCACAGATATCTGGTTTTAACTGATCTTCACAAAGAATAGAATGTTGCTGCAGCTGTGTGCATTAAAGAAAAAAAGGCAAACATCCTACAAAGAAAATACAGAGTGTACATTCATGTCTCAATAAGCAATCATTTCATCTTTAAACAGAAAAAAACACAATTAAAACTATTGTTGCCTTTTCTGATTGTTTATAAAAGTTATGCTTGTTACACCATTAGACTGATAGACGGGGAATCTATAAACTTCTATAAACTTCTGATATCTTGTGACGATGAAGCTGAAAATAAAATACTTTGACCCCCTTTCTTAAGAGTGTGATTTCCCAATTTTCCTCCATATTATTATGCAGATTTAACTTCACTCAGCCAGAACCGTTTTGCTCAGTTTAACACATAATCACATGCTCTTTTTATTGTATCAAAGTGACCATGCATTTACCTGAAGGCATGTTTATCTGCTGAACGGTAAACAGAACAGTGAATGAGAAATATGGCTTTTTTATTTTATTTACTTGGTTGGATAGATATCTGCTGCCTTAAAGACTGCAATGGCATTTGGATTCTCCTCCAGGCACAGCTCTCAGTGACTGTGGCCAATCACATGTTTTGTGTAATTCTTCATCCAGTCAAGATTAAATCATCATACCTGTCGATTCAAGTATATAAAAACATATATATATATAAAATTATAGATCTAAAATAAAGTGATAGTGACGTTGTGCAAAAACAGTGCAAAAGAATGGATAAATGTCAAATACAGAGGGGGGGGGGTGTCAGAATCACTGAGGGAGGTGCTGTAGAGGTTGATGACCACAGGCAGGAATGATTTCTTGTGGCGCTCTGTGGTGCACATATGGACACCCTTATGCTTGAACATATGTGCTCTTGGCACCAGGACACCCTAGGTCGCAGTTCAATGATCGACTTTGTTGTCGTTTCATCTGACCTGCGGCCGCATGTCTTGGACACTCGGGTGAAGAGAGGGGCGGAGCTCTCCACCGACCACTACCTGGTGGTGAGTTGGCTCCGATGGCGGGGGAGGAAGCCGGTCCGACCGGGCAGGCCCAAACGCACTGTGAGGGTTTGCTGGGAACGTCTGGCGGAGTCCCCTGTGAGGCGGAGCTTTAACTCCCACCTCCGGGAGAACTTTAAACACGTCCCGAGGGAGGCGGGGGACATTGAGTCTGAATGGACCATGTTCCACGCCTCTATTGCTGAGGCGGCTAGTCGGAGCTGTGGCCGCAAGGTTGTCGGTGCATGTCGTGGCGGCAACCCTCGAACCCGCTGGTGGACACCAGCGGTGAGGGAAGCCGTCAAGCTGAAGAAGGAGTCCTATCGGGCTTTTTTGGCCTGTGGGACTCCGGAAGCAGCTGATGTGTACCGGCAGTCGAAGCGGCAGGCGGCTCGGCTGGTCGCCGAGGCAAAAACTCGGGCGTGGGAAGAGTTCGGAGAGGCCATGGAGAAAGACTTCCGTACGGCTTCGAAGCGATTCTGGTCCACCATCCGGCGTCTCAGGAGGGGGAAGCAGTGCAGTACCAACACTGTTTACAGTGGGGGTGGTGTGCTGCTGACCTCGACTCGGGACGTCGTGCGTCGGTGGGCGGAATACTTCGAAGACCTCCTTAATCCCACCAACACTTCCATTGAGGAAACAGAGCCTGAGGACTCTGGGTCGGGTTCTCCCATCTCTGGTGCTGAGGTTGCCGAGGTTGTTAAAAAGCTCCTCGGTGGCAAGGCTCCGGGGGTGGATGAGATTCGCCCTGAGTACCTTAAGGCTCTGGATGTTGTGGGGCTGTGTTGGTTAACGCGGCTCTGCAACATTGCGTGGACATCGGGGGCAGTTCCCCTGGATTGGCAGACTGGGGTGGTGGTCCCCCTATTTAAAAAGGGGGACCGGAGGGTGTGTTCCAACTACAGAGGAATCCCACTCTTAAGCCTCCCTGGTAAGGTCTATTCAGGAGTTCTGGAAAGGAGGGTCCGTCGGATAGTCGAATCTCGGATTCAGGAAGAGCAGTGTGGTTTTCGTCCTGGCCGTGGAACACTGGACCAGCTCTATACCCTCAGCAGGATTCTTGAGGGGGCATGGGAGTTTGCCCAACCAGTCTACATGTGTTTTGTGGATCTGGAGAAGGCATTCGACCGTGTCCCCCGGGGGATCCTGTGGGGGGTACTCCGGGAGTATGGAGTACCGGACCCTTTAATAAGGGCTGTCAGGTCTCTGTACGACCGGTGTCAGAGTCTGGTCCGCATTGCCGGCAGTAAGTCGGACTCGTTTCCGGTGAGAGTTGGACTCCGCCAAGGCTGCCCTTTGTCACCGATTCTGTTCATAACTTTTATGGACAGAATTTCTAGGCGCAGCCAAGGTGTTGAGGGGATCCGCTTTGGTGGCCTTAGGATTGCGTCTCTGCTATTCGCGGATGACGTGGTCCTATTGGCTTCATCAGGGCGTGATCTACAGCTCTCACTGGAGCGGTTCGCAGCCGAGTGCGAAGCGGCCGGGATGAAAATCAGTGCCTCCAAATCCGAGACCATGGTCTTGAACCGGAAAAGGGTAGAGTGCCTTCTCCGGGTTGGGGAGGATGTCCTGCCCCTAGTGGAGGAGTTCAAGTATCTTGGGGTCTTGTTCACGAATGAGGGGAAGATGGAGCGGGAGATCGACAGGCGGATTGGTGCAGCGTCTGCTGTGAAGCGGGCGCTGTACCGATCCGTTGTGGTGAAGAGAGAGCTGAGCCAAAAGGCGAAGCTCTCGATTTACCGGTCGATCTACGTTCCTACCCTCATCTATGGTCACAAGCTTTGGGTCGTGACCGAAAGAACGAGATCCCGGATACAAGCGGCTGAAATGAGTTTTCTCCGTAGTGTGTCTGGGCTCTCCCTTAGAGATAGGGTGAGGAGCTCAGTCATCCGGGGAGGACTCAGAGTAGAGCCGCTGCTCCTCCACGTCGAGAGGAGCCAGTTGAGGTGGCTCGGGCATCTGGTCAGGATGCCTCCTGGACGCCTCCCTGGAGAGGTGTTCCGGGCACGTCCCACCGGGAGGAGGCCCAGGGGAAGACCCAGGACACGCTGGAGGGACTATGTCTCCCGGCTGGCCTGGGAACGCCTTGGGGTTCCTCCTGAGGAGCTGGCCCAAGTGGCTGGGGAGAGGGACGTCTGGGCCTCCCTACTAAAGCTGCTACCCCCGCGACCCGACCCCGGATAAGCGGAAGACGACGGACGGACGGACGGCTCTGTGGTGCATCTGGGTGAGAGGACTCTTCTGCTGAAGGAGCTCCACTGCTGGGCCAGTATGTCGTAGAGAGGGTGTGAGACATTGTCTAAGATGGACTGAAGCCTGGACAGCATCCTCCTCTCTGCCACAGTCGTCAGAGTGTCCAGCTCAGGAAACAGGAAATGGTGTATACAGATTATATGCTATGCATTGTAGACACTATAGACAAATAATCAGAGTTAAATTTATAAGGTTAACATATGTATTTATTCATTATATTTCATCAAATCACAGCTGCCAATTCATTGCTTCCTTTGATTTAAAACTTTCCCGGTCCACTGTTCCACTATCTATCGGATCTTATTTGCTGTAGACAACAAAGGCAGAGATGGCCAAAGGCCCATGATCCACATGGATGACCAACCAGTCATGTATTATGTGAAAGGGTAAATGGTGCTACTTACAAGTGCACACTCTCTTCTCTCTAGACATTTTCGTTAATTTCCGTGACGTGGGCTGTGCTTATACGTAACGTTATGCAAATGATTGTGATTAATTTCTTATTGCTCTTTAGCACCGGTAAGGGACATCACAAGGTTCCTATGCTTAAAGGAGCTATGAGAGGAGCACATCCTGCAACGGACAGTTTTCACTTTATAGAATGTCTGATTTGTTTCATAATGAGGGTTAATACTTGAAACCTGAGCACTGGGCTCCTAGTGCTCTGATTTTTCATGTGAAGAACCCATTTCAGTAGTAAGTGGTGCATAAATCACATAAAGAGTCTAGGACAATAGGATTGTGGGGATTGCATTCATCCAAAATGAACCTCTCACGCAGAAATAATTATGAAGAGGCAAAAACAGAATAAGTACATCCTGAATATGTTGAAAGTTTCTCACATTAGGAGCAATAGTAGTGTCTTATTTTAACAAGACTTAAACTGAAATTTGTGGCCTTTTTTATGTGTCCTGTCTGGCAATGTAGCATTAAGAATTATTGTAAATGCCAAAAAGACCTCAACAGAATTTACTTTCATGAGTGGATCATTACTGCTTTCACTATAATGCTCCGCTTGATTTATTTTTTTATTATTATTATTTTTTTTATTTATATATACAAAAAGCTTTTTAGATTTTATTCGGGGACTATTTCATGTTTAATGGACACAAAAACGGGAAGGTAAAATAGGAAAAAAGAAGAGAAAAAGATGAGACAAAATGCTAAAAGGGAGAAAAGGTGAAAAAATAGAGAGGAAAAGGAGAGAGGAAGATAACAGCCTCAGAGTCTGCTTCTACACCTGCAGAGAGAGATGTCAAAAGAACAACAAAACAAACCAATAAAGTATTACCAGTACAAACAACGAACACCTTGATACCATCACTGAAAAATATACAGTATTATTTAATACGGGATGTATAAAATGATAATTAAAGCGAAAGCGAGGTTTTCTGTATAGAAGTGAATCTGTAAGCACCTGAATCCAAGCACCTGTAACTGTTTGCGAGAGTGCACTTGTATATGTAAGGTTTATCCATAAGAAAAGTGCTCAATAGTGGTTGTGAGCAGCTAAACAAATTCTCCCCATTCCCCAGCGACGCCCCCTGTGCTCATAAAATAAGAAACGTATGTATAAGCAGAGGGGCTTTTCAAAAACGGAGATAGAACAAGAAGGCCGGTCAGAAACCAGCAGAAGTCGTACACTGCAAAGGACTCCAACTGCAGCTGATAAAACCTGCGGAGCAACAGCGCTCCAGAAACAAACAGCTGGTGTAGCAGCTCAAAAACCAAGCAAATTGGTTGAAATGCAGCACTTACAATCTCAGATAAGCAGATTTCAACAAACAGCTGACATGCAGCAGAAGTAACAAAGACACACACCGCAACCTGCCCATCTATAAAGGCATCTACCCCACCCATCAATCAGTGGTGCGCTCCGATTAGCACCTGCCGCACAGAGTGGGACCGTGGAACACCGGCTCACCAGAATTTCAAAATGGTACAAAATAACTTGGTTTATCATTATTTCGTTTACAGTTCATCTTGGACTTTCTGCGCTGCATAGATGTGCTGTGTGTGCTGAATCCAGATGCAGTGCCCAATTGCGCATGCACGCAGCTTCGAGGGAACAGTGCCCCTGGGGAGGTCTCGGACTGTTTTTTTGGTTATCTGATAACGAAGAGCGCATGAGCAGACCGTGCCATGCCCTTACAGTCAGCTGACTGTCTGCGGGTTTTCTGGCGTGTCTGGCTGCTATCCACACTCCTTTCAGACAAATTTCAAACATTCATAATAATACTAGCTTCCTTACCGTGCCACACGGTTTGCAGAAATGATTCTGCTTAGGAGCGTGATGAACCTCAGTGTCTGTCGTTGTTTCCTGCGTCTGTAAATCCTTATTAGACGTTCATTTGTCTCATCCATTTCCCAAAAGCCTACTCTCTCAAGTAAATTCACCAATGGTTGCCCTCTTTCCCTGACTCTCCGCAAACACCGAAATATCACAATATTAAGCATAACATCATGAATGTTACGGGCGCCGCCGTTTTGTTTTGCTTGGTTCCGCCTTCAATCCCAGAGAGCAGCAGTACCGCAGATCATCACTAGGAGGCGAGGAGCAACCAAGGAACCGAGATAAGCTTGGTGTGTAAACGGTCGGCTCGGCTTGGTTAACTGATCCAAGCTCGAGCTGGTCTCGGCATGGATCGGTTTAACAAGGGTAGTGTAAATTGGGCTATAATGTCTTAATTACTTTCAGGGTGGTAGGACGATTTTACTCAGTATAACAAAAAGTGTTTCTGAACAGGATTACCAACTATAGCTTTAATAATAGAAATAAAAACTATTTGCAGTTTATAAAAATGTACCGAGCAAGCAACTTATCATAAAAATCAGAGCAAATATTAAGGAACAAACATTAAAACTGTATCCTAAAACACCAGCTAGACCTGAAACTAATCAGCCTTTTCAGCCTGTTAGCTGTAAGATTTCAAAAAGCCTTGGTTTGGACCGCAATCCTCGGGTTTCAAAGGGTTTATTATAATTCATTGCAAGAACCTATTACCAAACCAACCCTGCACCTGTACTTGGCACTGATTTTTAGGTGGTCCCCCCCTCCACCTCCCGTTCCTCCTCCTCCTTATTCATTCAACTGGCATTATTCTGTCCTTCTGCATCGATTCCACAACTCAAGCTGGCCTCATCAATTACAAATAACAACAACAGCAACAATAATGAACATTATGATATTTATGGTGTTGGAACACAAATATATAAAAAAAATACACAAAAACATTAATGGAATTACTCGACTTATTTTCTTTTTTTTCTTGGGCTTGTAAAAAATAATTAATGTAGAAACACAACACGATAACATTTTTTGGCCTATATTTTTATGAAATATTATCCTTTGAACACAGATTCTCTCCTGTAATGTCTTCCTTTTCCAGTATGGATCATTGTTCATTTTAATCGATAATGCAGAGTAATTATTTATACACATATAGTGTAACCTTTAATGTTCTGTGCGCCCTGAACACATCCAAAGGGATGAGATGACTGGACCATGTAGGGAGTGTTTGCTAACCTGCTGCAGCCATGCTGCTCTGTGTCGTCTCGGGCCTGTAATCACGCTGACCTTGGCCCCTCCAGTGAAGATTGCAGTTCCACAGTTGAAAAACTGTGGTAAAAAAAATTACCGTTTGCCACCTGCCACGTAGAAAAAAAAACGTTACTGTGTCACCTGGGGCTGCGAAGGCGGCATTGCGGCTGCACATCACCATGGCTGTTTTTTATAATTGGGTAGAGCAAGAAAAAAATTGCTCGACCACCAGCCTGTTGGGAATCCTCCCAACCTCCCTATGGCCACTCTGCCCCTTGGTGTGACTGACTTTAGCCACTAATTTGGTTGGACAATTGCACAATAGAGTGGACCCCCACACCCCCTTGTCCATTCACAGAGACCCAGAGGTGATCCGTTCCTTCCCATGGCCTTTCCTCGTCAAAGGAAGGTAAGGATGGTCCGGGGGGAAAGAAAGAAAGAGAAAAAAAATTGGCCTTTTTTCTTTCCAAAATAAATCAAGCTAAAACAAATTGGATGGAGTTGGATGAACATTAGTTTTCAAGTCTTGCCACATGTTCTCTAATAGATTATGTTCTATCACTGAATGAACCATTCTAGCATGAATAGGCTCTAAAATAAACTATTGCTCTGGCTTTATGGTCAGCGTTGTTGTCCTGAATGGAACCTAGAGCTCAGTCTTAGGTCTTCTGCAGCCTTGAACAGGTTTTCCTCCATGATTTTCCTGTGTTTTGCTCCATCCATGTTCCAATCTATCCTGTCTCTGCTGAAGAAAATCATTCCCACAGCATTATGCTGCCACCACCATGCTGCACCCAGGGAGATGGAGTCTTTGGGGTAGGGCTGCACGATCTTAGAAAATCATGAGATGGAGATAATGTTGGTCCTTATTGCAATGACAATATCTGTTTTCTTCATTCCTCTCGTTTTCATCTGTGGTTTCGTCACTCTGTGACCTTCAGCATTTTGGGCAATGTCAGTAGTGTCCGGTGTGAGCAGCTGTTGACGTGAGGCTGTCTCACTGGCTAAATGTTACATTAGCATGAATAAATGCAGGCCTTTTCCATTGCTATATGAACGTATCACACACTGATACGGCTTTGACGATTTGCTCGCGATAGATTGTGCAGCCCTAGTGTAGTTCATTAGTTTTCCTCCACCAAGTGTTTTGCATGTAAAGAAAGATCAGTTTTGACCTTATCTTAAAAGAGCCCATTCTTTCTCATAATTCCTTTTTTTTTTAAATGTCTTTCTTGCCAATTTTCCAAATGCCCATATTTGTGGAGTACATGACTATTAGTTATCCTTTCGACATATTCTTCCACCTGAACTGTGAACAGATTCATTGACATCTGAAAGCGTTTTTTTTTGCACTAGATCAAGGAGCTCAAAATGAAGAGTGGTGAATGCACAGCACAGCTTTTGGAACCTCATTGAAAACTGCTTATATTTTTCCTTCCACTCCACAATCATGCACTACTTTGTGTTAGTCAAATGAAAACCAATGAAACATGTTGAAGTCTGTAACATGATGAAATGTGAAAAGGTTCAGGAGATGTGAATACTGGTAGAAAAGTGGTTAATATTCTTAAGAAGAGGATGAAATCATTTTACTGTGTGTATTACATGTCATCTAACGGTTCCAATTTTAAGAGCTTTGCAATGTATGTGCCAGATTTATGTTTTTTCTTTCATGTCTCAGATTGCATAACTGCTCAGCTGTACCTTGTTTCATAGTGTTAACATAGTGTGAAGGCTTAGGTTACAGAGAGAGTATGCCTAACCTCTCCCCTCTACTTTTCACAACAGGAGTATCCTGCCAGAGGGGAAATTGCACTCTCATCCAGTGACCTCCAGCTGGTGCTACAAGTACATCGTAATCAGTAAGGATTCCTTCTTACACCTCCTAAATTGCTATAACATTTGTAGTATCCCCCTCTGCCTTCAACCTGAGGAATGTGAAAATGATTGGGAGATTGAACATATAGGCAAAAAGAGGTGAAGCACCAACCATGCCCCCTCACCTATCATTCTGCTTAGTTTTTCTGCTGTCTCTGCATTATCACAGTAACTCCGTAGAATTCTCTGCAAAGCTCTCAGAATCCCTGATGTGCTATCAGAAACCTTATTTGATAATGATGGAGTGTCAGAAGTCTGCTTCCCTGAAAGTGTCACCATGGTTTCCATCAGCATCATTTGAAGATTTTCATATTTCCCTCAAGGTAGATAAAAATCACATTATCCTGCGTCACAGCTTATGGATTTACTTGCTTCTTTGTGATAGAAAAAGGAAGCATGTAAGCGGCCCAGCTCAGGCACAAAGTGAAGCAAGACTAATCAGAATGAACGGGATGGGTCCCATGGTGATCATGCAGAACAAGACTCAAGGCCAGCTGAGGTTATGACGTTTGTGTGATAACATCAAGAGGAGTTCTGTCTGGTGCATGCTCATCAGCCTTCAACGTGCAGTGACTCCCTAAGTGGACCTCTAAAAGCTCGGACGCAGAGAGAACCTGGCTAAATACACTTTATTTCTTCATCAATACAAAGGAGTGTCACATAAAAAAATTGAGGGAAAAGCTTATATATAGATTTTATTTTGTAACTGTGGGTCTAATAATTACTTGATGTTAAAGTCACAAACTGCATTTATGTTTGTTTTCCTTCTTTGCAGGTTTGTTCTTAGCAGTTTAAACATTAAATTAGATTGATAAAAAGTGCCTTTTGCAGGTTTATTTTAATTTTGGCTTTGGATAATCCCAGAAACTGTGTATCTGACAAGAAGAACATCCACTTCCTCTACGACTCTACGACTAAGGTGGAATTTGCTCATTTGTGGCTGTGATCTGATGAATTTGTGATCTGATAACAAGTGTCCGGGCTGTAAGAAGAATGTCAAAAAGAATCACATCTGTTCTTAAAAATGTCTTGAGCGATGAGCTCTCAGGTGACTTTGTGGGCTCTGACTGCCAACCGACAGTGACGGTGCTATTAAAATGCACTGCCTTATTAATCCATGAAGTCCTTTAGTTCTTGATGGAATTAAGTGTTTAGCTTATGGCAAATTTTTAAAGAAATCTCATCATACTTTGTTACTTATTTTAATTTGTTTGTATTGAGACAGATACTTTTTGAAAAACTAGACTTTTTTTCATAACTGTATTGGGATAATTATGATAACCGTTCAATAAAAACATATTGTTATAATTTCACACAGTATGAAAAAAGACCCCTTTTTCATACTCTCTGAAACCAGCAATTATATCTGTAAATTGACAGAAAATTTAGTGAACTTGAATGGGTGAGCATAGCTGAATATTAAGAAGCTGGGTTTTACAGAAGTGGGAAGCATGCTGGAGCTCTATCATTTCACTATTGACAGTTTTTTGCATTTTACTAAGATTTTTACAAGTTCTGTTACCAGCCCTGATAGTGTTTTTCATCCTGTCGTAACATAGTGAGAGAGATCTTAGAGAGTGAGTTGTGATTTTGGGAATACTTGAGTATCTTTGAGTTATTTGTATGTAGAATATCAACTATCAACTTTAACTATCAACTATGATAGGAAACCGGATCTGAACATGCAGTTAAGCTATGCAAAGTTTGAATCTTATTGTTTTCAGTTTTAAAATACATTTTGAACTCTAATTAGAAACACTGGGCTTTAACAACTGTAGAATGTTGATAGATAAACACAGCACAGAAAATCAAAGTAGATAAGATACAGAGCAAAGAAGGAGAGCATTTTATTCTAACAGAACTCTGTGGTTTTAAAAATAAATCAATGCTATTTTTCCACCACTCCAGCCTGCAGTTATCTCTGTAATCTCTCTGTATATGATACCTACATCGGCCTGTTGTTTCTAATGGAAACAGTTTTGCTGTAACACAGACGGGCAGGTTGTTGAAAGACATTTGAAATTTGTGTGTGCTTGACATTGACAGAGATGATTGAGTTTCAGGGAGGATGCACAGGGTTTCAGTTGCTTGGAAACAGATTGATGACCTGGTAACAGGAGACAAATGGAAAAACTGACATGGACTGTTTGGCTGACTGACTTGAAAAAGCAAGAAGCCTAGAGGCAGTGATGACATAAATGAACCACACAGGCCCTGTTGAACGATACAGTGAGGAGACGGAAAGGAAAATTGAGATGCCTGATGGTATACTCAATTTGGGGCCTTAGAGACATAGGGTGTCTCAGAGAAGATAACAATTTTTGCATACACTTATTTTAAAGTATGCCTATTTGCTCCTTTGCAGAGTGTCAGTGAAGTTCACAAGTTTTGTCTGGGTCAGTGAATATAGGTCAGAGAAAGAGGCACGTATACTGGGGAAACAAGCACTGGAAAGGAGGGGTTAGTTATTAGAAACCTTTATTGTTTTAATCTATGTGGTTAATTCCAATGGGGCTGGAGGGGAACATGGCCAGGAATCAGCACTATGTCCCAGTACAGTTGCGGATGGAGTATTGTAATGAAAGTGCCTGTTTTATGCCAGTCTGCTATCAAAGAAAAGAAATACAATTTTATAGGTAAAAACGACTTACAATGACATCAAAGAGTCTCATTCGATAGAGAAAATGAGTTTAATCATGGAGCTAAGCGAAAATTCAAACTGAAGAAACTCTATTGCCTACCTCCATCAATCAGAGACTCATCCGCCTCTGACGCAAGCCAATCAGCTTTGAACTGCTCCTCCTCGAAGCCAATCAGCATCCTGGGTTCATCGTAAAATAACTCCACATCCGCGTCTCAGCCTTCTGCTCAGCGAGCAAGCGGTGGCTGGGCGTGTCTGGTTTGGACTCTGTTGACCGGTTTCAACCCACCTCCATCCCCTTCTCCACCATCGTAGCAAGCTCCGCCTGGCTTTCCTACGGTCCTCCTTCAACCTCGTCCCTATCAGAGTGTAATTCCTCCTGGACTCTTATGGAATTCCCAGTCACTCCTTAAAACGGTCCGGCAAAAGACCGCCATGTTGAGCCTGGTTCTGCCAGAGGTTTCTTCCCAAGGAGAGTTTTTCCTCTCCACAGTCGCTTCATGCTTGCTCATCATGGACAGTTCATGCAAACCTGTGTTTATCAAGTTGGACATCTATCTCAAACAGATCATCATATGGACTGAACAAATTTTATGTATCTCCACTCCACCACCAGTTTCAGACCTGGGGGGAAATATCCCTATTCTCATACGCCTGCTTATGCATATTGAAGTATAATTCAGCGTGAATTTTTCCTGCCGAGGTCTGAGCGCCAAACTCTTAAAATATTGTAAAAAATTCTTCTAATTGCCTTTTCTTTCTGTGTGAGTTTTTCAGATTGAATTATGATCATGTTATTATTACTGAGGAAATGAATCCATTTATCCAAAAACTGTTTCAATCTCTTTGTTTGAAGCAAAAATACCTTGTGGCTGAATTGGAGTAGTAGGTAGGTAACAGTACAGAAGCTACAGATACGTGTGGTAAACTAAGACTCTACTTCCTGGCCTGTACCCTGAGTTGTAAACATTTTGGAGCACAAATAAATTTGTCCAGATTCCTAGAAAGAAGAGCTGCTCCGTCCAAAGTGGGATAGATGCTGTTTGATTGTAAGTTTGTTTTGGCAAACACACTGAAGAAACACAAATTTTTGTGTACTCGAATTGGTGTTGCCGACCTTACTGTATTTATGCTTATCTTTAGCCACCAGTTTGAGTCAGGATTTGAGGTTGCCAGTTATGGCCCCTATCAACCATTTGACTATGGTTGTTAATGTTGCTAATGCCACGTTTTTGACTATGGTGCTTCCAATTACCAGAGTCGACTTTTCAACAGGTGTGTCGGTGAGTGTGTAAAATCTGTTAGAAATGCAGATGGGTCAGTGGTGACCCGTGGGCTAGGTTAAAGGACTATGCGTCTGACATACTGTCACCCAGCTAGCCTGAGGTCCCAGCTATGCGGCTCTGATGAAAGAACACATGAAACTACACTTGGTGGCTCCACGTTGGCTAAAGGGCCTCGGCTATCCGTTTGGTCTTTAACAGGGCGGAACCGGGCCTCCAATTCTGACACCCTTGCCTCCAAAACTACAAAAATGCTACCGTTTTTTCTCGATTTACCATTAACACTAAAGGAGGCAGAATAGTAACCAAACATCTAACAGAGAGCAGGAGCAAGAACAGACAGAGAAACAGCAACAACAACAACAACGAGAAAAACCATGTGAAACATAAAGGGTTTCCAAACAAAGTTCAGTAGCAGAAAATAAGTATTTTAACGTGTGTTAGAATAACTCAATGACGTCACAGTGAAGAAAATTCACATCAAATAGAGTCTGTAACACCAAACAGATCCACCAACTGCACATCAAAAACAGGAAGTGATGTAATGCACCTGACCCAATTAGCAGCCAAGCCAAAACTGATGCTGTTGTTTAAAATGACTTTAAAAAGCACATAGTATAATATGTTTAAACATTTTGTTGCGTAATCTGATGATTACGTAATCCTCTCATCAAGAGGAGTAAAACGGCAAAATTATTCAAAGTGGCATTTCTTCAAGAGTTTTGAATAATAACTTATAATATATTTATGATGGTTTTCTGGTCTAAAAGGCAGCACCAGTAATATAATGTGTGCTTTGTGACCACATTTACCCATCAGTCATTTATTGTACGTAGTTGGAAAGCAATGGTCTGAAGTAAGCTAATTACTAATCTGCTGGCACATAAGCTCAAATAAAGAAAAAGCTAAATAGAGTACAGGAAAACTGCCATTTGGGGAAAAAAACTATAACACAAAACAAAACGAATCATTTATTCAGTAATTGAACTGGCACAGTGTCAGCTTGTTCTTTTAGAAGGTAATATTACAGGAGGTTTGTGTGTGCGTGTGTGTGTGTGTGTGTGTGTGTGTGTGTTTACTCAGTTTATAAAAGAAAGTCCAACAAATGTTTAACATTATTAAAGATGAGCCAGGGAGCAAAACAATCATCTTATAATGAATATTAATAACATCAAAACTGTTTGCCTGTATAATTCAGTTACTTTGCTGCTGACTGTGTGGAACTTTATTTTATGGTCTTGGTATATCACGCCCCAGCACAGCTCAGCTTGTTGGTACGGCAATTAAGGACAACACTTAATTTTAATTGCAAATTTTCCATTGAATATTCTTATATGAATTGTAAACCGTCTTTATGTAAATAAAATTCTTGATTGTGGTGTCACTGCGGGATGTTGTGAGATGAAAAATACTGCACATAGAGAAGCAGAGGACCACTGGTAACATGTCCGGCTGAGTTGAAAGTATTGCAGTTGTAAAGGCAGGCAGCAGACTTGACAAGGTGTTAATTAGGATGCAAATCTTCAGAGCGCCTAATTCTACAGAGATAGATTCAGACTGGGCTGAACTTTCTAAGCACTCTCCTGGCCATGGCTGTTATTAACCAGCATCTGTTACTGATTTTTCCACAACTTGTTAACTTGAGCATCTCCATTTTATTAGTATTTGAAATCAATAACAAGCTTTGTTTTGTTAATCTGGTCTAATCTGTTGAAACTTGAGTTTAGGAGTGAGTGGCAGCTTCAGGTCCTGGTTAGAATACTGTGGGGTCCTGTGGTAGGCTCAGGTTGGTGAATAATTATAAAAACTTAATTATAAATTTCTGGTATCCGCTGACCAGTAACATGAAAAAAAGAGACTGTTGGAGGTGCAGGTCGGTGATCTGATGAACTAATGTATCTTGTGGACTTTTCCTACCGTAGTGCATCCAAATAAGCTCCATCTATTAGTTGGGTTGGGTATTTTATTACAACACTTGTTATAAAGGTGTGTGTGGTGAGTGTGTGTACAGCATTCCTTATTTTTATTGTGTGGGTAATAGTGTATGCATGTGAGGGCACTAGGGTGTGAATGTGTGAATGTGACTGTGTACATGGTTTCTGTTTGTTTTTTTGTCAGGTTGGGTCTTAACTGATGTGGAGCCCATCCCCTCTGTCCTGTTCCCCTCCTTTGGCTGGCACCATAACCCACTGGTGTGTTGGTGATCCTCGGTATCCGGGGCTAGGTGCCTCAGTGTGTGCTGACACATCCCTGGCGGCTGCTTCAGGGGGCCTGGGCCCCATGGCTCTGTCGAGGCCCCGCTGGTGCGGGGTGCACCTGAGCGTAAGATCTCTGGGCTCATGGCTGGAGCTGCTCTGGTGTAGCTGGCTGCCGGGGGAGCCTGTGGGTTATCTCTGCAGCTTCAGGGGGCTTCGGCACTGTGGCTGCTGGAGGTTTCCTGGAGGTCTCCTCAGCTCTTTCCTGGGGTGGGGGAGGCAGCTATTGTAATATTCTGGGTTGTGTTAGTTATTTTACTCCCCTGTCTTAGGTTTTCTGGCTACTTTGAGGTTTGTCTTGTCCTGTCAGCTTCTTAGTTTAGGTTTGGTTTCTGATTTATTTCTTGTTTTGAGCCTCAGCACTGATGTCTGGTCTAATTACTTACTCTGCACACCTGCCTTACTCCACCCCTGCTGCAATTATCTCTGACCGGTTTCACCTGCTTCCTGCTCCATATAAACTGTCGAGACCAGACATTAGGGCCAGGTCGTCTTGTTGAGTATGGGTGAGTCTCCTCCTGCAAAGTTTCTGTGTATTGGTTTGCTTTTGGATTTTTGACCCCTTGTCTCCAGAGATCTGAGCCATCCTGTTTCTGTCTGTTCCTGCCCTGCCTGCCCAACTGGACTGTTTGTTTCTCTGCCATTTTTGTTGCAACAGGCGTTTTGGGCTTTGTCTCCGTTTTTGATTTCTGTTATTACTGTAAAGATCCTTCTTATTAAAGAAACCTCTGTTGGTCTTGCTGAATTCTGGGTCCGCTTCCTCTGATCATTACAGCTATCCCTATGTTGGTCCCTCTTTGGCTCATTTGCTCTGGGGGTCCTTTGGGGCGTCTGGGGTTCTGATATTCCTGGAGTTTGCCTTGGCGCTCTGGAAGGTGGGTCTTTGACTCCCAACAACCACTATTGAGCATTTTTCTCATGGATAAACCTTACATACACAAGCGCACTCTCACAAACACCTACAGGTGCTTGGATTCAATTGCTTACAGATTCACTTAAACCCCTATCATTAGCTTTGGCTGTCTATATATACATACTTATTTTTAAACTTAATAATGCTTAATAATTTTGCCCTAATTAAAAAAAAAAACATTTCTATCTGCACCAGCCACCAATGCTGTTCAGCATGATCATTCTTGAAATGCAGTTGGGGGGCCGCACAAAATCAGTACAGGAGCTGCAAACTGGGGCCACACTTTGTACACGACTGGTTTAGATGAAGCCAATATTTTAGATAACTCATAAAGTTCATCTGGATCAAAACGGTCAAAGATCTGGTTCTACAGATACCTCCAGTGCTGCCTCCTTTATACTGAGGGATGAAGTAATTGTGTTTGGGGGAAGCCAGTGTTTATAATAAATTTTATTTATAAAGAATCCCATTAAGTCATTACTGCTGAGAGCTGAAAGAATGGATGGATCAACAGAGCTATGACTCTGTAAGTTTGGCAACTGTACTAAAGAGAAAACCAATTCAATTCAATTCAATTTTATTTATATAGTGCCAAATCATGAAACATGTCATCTCAAGGCACTTTACAAAGTCAAGTTCAATCATATAAACCAGAATTACTCTTTTTAATCATCTATTAATGATGACATACTGCTCTCATATCTGATCATCTGACATTTATGATTAGTTTCTCATTCTTGTGATGAATTAAAATTCTTGTGATGACAATAAAAATAATGCCACAATAACAGTAAACTGTCTGATAACTGTCCAGCTGTACAACCAGCACTAAACTACTACTTTTTTTAAATCTGTAGAATTTATCTTTAAATTACTTTTTCTAACTTTGTAATAAATTAAATTTTAATTGAAAATTAACCATGTACATTTCTTTTGTAAGCAACACTGTAATTGTTTTGTGGCAAAACAACTATACACGGGTCTAATTGAAATGGATGACAGTTAGCCACTTCAGCTAATATTCTTTGAGCTTTATATGTAGATGCCTAATATTTTAATAATTCGATGCAGTTCAAGAAAATGACAGCTGTTGCATTTAGAAAACAAAATTAACCTCCAGTGAAAGTTTTGTTGGAGGTCATAGAGTGTAAGTATGTTGAAGAGAGGTGAACTTAAACACACAGAACAGGTGGTTGGCTTTCTGTATCCCCTTCAGGCTCTGCAGCTTCCTGTTTGGCATCTATTGAGGAAGTCTTACAAGAACAGCTGTGCAGCCTTGAAATACTTTGCACTGTTTAGTTCATCAGTCTGCATACTGTGTATGTGTACATGCATTCTCCTCACAAGCACACTGTCCGGCATCTGCTCTGTGCAGACTGCACCCCGTTCACCGTTGTGCTACCATCTTTAAGGACACTGTGGCTTCATCTATCAAAATATGACCTTCTAAAACTGACAGACCATGGCCAAGGCTCAGTCCTGCAGAGCTTTGTTGCAATCTTTCATTTCACCTCAACCTCTAAAGTATGGACTGACTGATGGCCAGACAAAATTTTCACTGTAATCTTCACTATCTATCTATCTATCTATCTATCTATCTATCTATCTATCTATCTATCTATCTATCTATCTATCTATCTATCTATCTGTCTGTCTGTCTGTCTGTCTGTCTGTCTGTCTGTTTTTGTAAACTGATAATATATCAGTTTATCTAATGAGCGCACACAAACTCAAAAAAAGTAGATTGACTTGATTGAGGTTTCACGGTTGACGTAGTTCCCTTGTAGTGAGAGCACAGCGCGGCAGGTACGAGGCAGCAACAAGGACGCACAGTATTTGCCGCTTGGGTTGCACGGATATGCAGGGGAACCATAGACATATGCTCCCAACCTATATAATGTCTATTTGGGAAACTGGATGAGATGATGGAATGCTGCTTGACGTAACACCGGCATCAATCAGTTTGCTTTTCAGAGACCTCAAGCTGACGTGTACACCGTTTAAACATGACATCACGTCTACGATTACCGTGTATGAGTGAAATTAAAATATTAAAATATTGTATGCACTACTTCAGCATATCTGGTCCTTCTTTCTGTTTCTGTTGCCACTTAAAAACTCCAAGGACTGACCATACGAAAAACAAAAACCACGTTAATCTATTCATATATGTACCACAAAACGGGCAAAACGCCACTTGATTGCCGTCCATCTTGGGTCAGGTCTTATATATGGTTACTATTGTGCTTACTGACTGATTTCATGTGATACAATGCACTGCCTGACTGGAATGGGTGCTAGCAACAATAAACAATAAAGTAAGTTAATTCAATAAAAAACTAAATTTTATTTAGGCCTTTTATTTATTTTAGAAACAGGGCAGTGTAGTCCAACTACACTGTTCTCCCAACAGAGACGAATATCTCTTCCTCTCAGGAGAGAGCTGTATACAGGGGGGAGGGGGGGGGAGTGATATTACACTCTTGGGAAGAATATTTAATTTGCCTTATAATCTGGTGCGCCTTATGTGTGGACATAGACACGATAATTCACAGTGCACTTTCTAATCCTTATAGCCCAAAAAATATGCCACCTTAACTTTAAGCTTTGTCAAAAAGGAAAGTTTTAAGCCTGATCTTAAAAGATGACAGGGTGCCTGCCTCACTGACCAAACCTGGGAGTTGGTTCCACAAGAGAGGAACCTGGTAACTAAAAGAATTACAACAGTCAAGCCGTGAAGTAACAAATGCATGGACTAGTTTTTCAGCATCACTCCTGGAAAAAATATTTCTAATTTGGGCAATATTCCGGAGGTGAAAAAAGGAAACCCAGGAAACCTGTTTAATATGAGATTTAAAATGGCATGTCTTGGTCAAAAATAACACTAAGATCTTTTACTTTATTACCAGAGGCCAAGTTACTGCCATCCAGATTAAGTGATTGATTAAGAAGTTTATTTTTTTGAGGACTGTGGTGCAAAGATGACAACTTCTGTCTTGTCAGAATTAAATGCAGAAAATTTAAAGTCATCCAGGTTTAAATGTCCATCAAGACTTGTCGAGGTAATTGATTGGATTAATCAGGATTTATGAATAAATATAGCTGAGTGTCATCAACATAACAGTGGAAATTATCTCATGCTGTCTGGTAAATTGCATCAATCGGAAGCATATACTGTGTATTGCAAAGAGTATTGGATCAAGGATTGAACCCTGTGGTACTCCATTAGTGACCCTAGAGTTTGAAGAAGATTTATTATAACGTGAATAAACTGAAATATGTCAGACAGAAAAGATTTAAATCAACCTAATGCTTTTCCCTTAATCCCTACAGTATATTCAAGTCTC
>NC_046374.1:5830666-5894496 GCF_011125445.2 Fundulus heteroclitus | reverse complement strand
CAACAATGTCTGAGTCAAGTTTTTCTCATTTCAAACCTAGAGGTACGGTGCGGAACTACTTGCTGGTTCCTGAGCCAATTATATGAGAGTTCCCGGTATGGCCAAAAAAAAAAGAGTGTGGCATTTGGTATTTAATATTAGCAAAAGAGCAGCAGCCTGTCAACATGTAGGTCAGTAAGAGAAGTGGACCAGAAATAGAACTGAATATATCTATCTTGTGTAAGTAAAAACTCTGGGGTTTCACAGCAGCAACAGACAGTTGAGGAAACAACATAGGCTATTGTCAGTGGCAGGATGTTGGCCCTTTTGGATCTTGCGTCTCGGTGGGCAAGCTGCTTATAATAACTTACTTTGGCTGAATTGTCTTCACTTGTCATCTTGAATTTAGATGTGCAACGTCCTTGTCTTCCTGAGTTGGCAACCTCTACAAAACTCTTTAAAAGTGGGTAGGGGTGAGATGGTTCTGTGTTGTTCCAATTTTTTAAAAGCTAGGTGTTATTATTACTTATTGCTCCTTTAAAATGTATCTCTATTCATTTCGATGTACCTAGACAAAAAATGTAAACACATGCACTAATTTAGTAATAGTTTCCAACTTATCACACATAATATCATTCTTTCTAATCCATATTTTTGATAATTCCTTGGAAACATTAAGAAATCTCTTTAATTAGAGCTAATCAGATCAGACTACAGGTACTGTGCTACTCACAGTGGTTTTAAGATCATCCTCTTCAATAACTCTCATGGTTTCAAATAAACAGAAAAAACAAGAATCCATAAGATCCCACCCTCAACCAAATGGGATGTTTTTACCATAACAGGCAAGTATTCCATTCATCCATCCATTCATCCATCCATTTTCTAACATGTCTATCCCTTGTGGGCTCGCGAGGGGCGGTGGTGCCTATCTTCAGTTGTCAATGGACGAGAGGCGGGGTACACCCTGGACAGGTCGCCAGTCTATCGCAGGGCAAGTATTCCATGCCAGAAAAATGCCCAAAGCTCTTAAGGAGTTATGGATTATGGGCATACATTTCTCATTAGTTGCCGCTAACTTCACAAGTAAACATTCTCACAGTTGGCCAACCCTAAACATAGAAGCGCAATTTTTTTTATGCTGTGTTCATGTGTTGGGATTTATTTTTAGGGCTTTCTTCATTTAAGTAAAGATTTTCTAATTCCCAAATCCATGCTGTTCAGGAAGCTGCATTTCTCAAGTGCCCTCTGCTTATATTTTTGGTTGCTATTAACAGCTGTTATTATGAGTAACCATGGCATCAGGAGTTTGCATGTTGAAAGAGAAGCTGATACTGGAGAAAAATGAGCAAGGCAGTTTAAACCGTTTGCCTTTTATTCTGTAACTCTATGTCACCATAAGGAAATGATAGATTGATTTTGTATGTGTGTGTTCATGTACTTACATCTGAGCAAGGACATTTTTTACTCATTTTACTAGTAAAGTGAGGAATCTGATATAAAGTGAGGACCCTTTTTTGGTCCTGACTTTTTTCTGGGCTAGGGGTTAGGTTTAGGACTGAGGTGTCAATTAGGTTTAGATTAGGGTGGGGTTAAGTATATTCTGGTATGCACTGGTAAAGGGTTGAAAACTAATGGAAGTCACGGCACGGTCCTCACTTAGTATATTCAACAAGGATGTGTGTGTATGTGTGTGTCCGTGTGCACAATGCGTGAAAGGTGAGGTGTGAAATTGTTAGAATGGTGAGAAGGGTAGAGAGCCAAGGTTGACGGGCCCCAGACAACCTGTGTTTCCATTCAATTGTAATGCAAATGTTAAGCGAAATTTTAAAATATCGCAAAAATAAAATGTGCATCAGACATGTTTCCAAATGATTGGTTAGTAGTGAATTAACCAGGAGACGCATAGCGTAACATCATCATACGTTGACTGTAATAAACAGGAAGTAGATGTTGCTAACTGGCACGGACCACAGATAAGTAATGGAGCAAGTTATTTTTTTATGTTTTTTTTATGGATGATATTTAAAAATGCTCGCGTCTCTTCGTCAGTTATTGCTTCTGTCATGGTTTTCAGATGACGAGCCCACATGCAGATACGAACGGGAGGCAATGCACAGTTTTAAGATTTTTATTAAAGGAAAACAGGCAGGTCTATGGACGGAACTACAGGTGACTCGGCTGGGTCAGAACGTCACGGCTGGAGAGTCTGTAAGAAAGAGCAAGTGAGTTCTTCTGAAATAAGAGCCAGGAAACTTGCTAGGAGTTGCGCTGCTTACCATTAGGCTGGGCGGACCTAACCGGGAAGAAGTAGCGTCAGGAGAACTCTATGTGACTACTCAGATGGAGATAGGTGGCTAGTGGCTGAGGGCGGCAGATGTAGCTGGCGAGGAATCCGAGGCGACCTCATCGGCAGCGGTTGACAGATGGATTGACCAGAGTGAGCACAGAACCAACAGAACCCGGGAAAGGGGATCTCAGGCCTCGCTGGGTAACTTCTAGGAAGTATGAGGGGAGCGCCAGAGCAAAATCTGAGCAGACAGGTCTGCTGGTCTGTTTCTTCGGACGGGACGTCAAGACAGGTGAGTGCATCCAAGCACCAAAATCTGGAGCAACAGAGAGGTACAAAAAAATACTCAAAAAAGAAGAGTAACAAAAAAACTCACAAGCTGGTTTCCGAGAGTTGGGACAGAGGCCACGTCGTACCACGACTGGTTAAGGCTCCGGCGTCTTCCATCTGCCAGTGCTCTGCTTAAGAAGCCAGAGGAAGCCGCCTGCAACGAGCTGCAGGTGTGGACCACGCCTCCTCAGCCAACTAGACACACCTGAGGAGTAGAGTTAGAGCAGCCAACACAGAGAACCCTGACAGCTTCCAGACCTGTTTTCGAGCTCTATGGGAATATCCGAGAAGAAATAGCTGATCAGTCGTGAGGTAAACAACCGCTATGTCAGAACTGATTCGACAAATGTGTTTCCATCTCCAGTTCAGTGCATTTACTGTTTTTCAAAAAAGTCAAAAAACACCTCAAGCAAGTGTAAAAACTTATTTGTGAAATTTGGTGAGTTAATTTTGCCATTTCCATTAACCCCTTCTAACGCAATACTTGAAAATGTGCCTTAAAAACGTTGATGAAAACGAGACTACAGACACCATCCATCCGCCTCAGAGTAAAACTCGCTATTCACCCCACCACTGTTGGCGACCTTAGGCAAGGGTTCAGCTACTTCCATTTCCCTGTCATATTTTTTTCCTTTTTTAAAAACCAGTTAAACAAAAAAAAGTTACTGGAATTGTAATTGAGGTCAAAGTAAGACTCAAAAGAAGTACATTATTGGGACCTTTAATCATATAAACCTTTAATCATTTTAATCTGCTGAAGAGAAAGGCATTATGCTATGCTTGACTTTTTTATTTTGCATCCAGATTGCCCTAAAATAATATATTAAAATCTCCTTGCCCCTGGTGGTCAAACAGTTGATTACCTAAACAGTGTCAGGTTGTGTAAGTTTGGAGTAGGACTCAGGCACAGACAGCACCATTGAATGAACATAAAATAGTTTTTCAAGTAAGGACAGAGAACTTACTATAGCACAAGGAGAACAGGACGAGGAACACGGCAGAGTTACATGCAGAACACCGAGGAGAGAGACGGAAGACAACAAGCATAGAAATGGGGAGTGTAATGGGAGGATCCAGTGAAAACGATGACCAAAATGACTTAAATACTGAGGGATGTATGGAAAATAACATTGGATGCCGGCATGTTAATCAGAGGATGCTGCGTGGCAGAAAGTAGGCAGGCGGACTGACTAGCACCGAGGAGATGAACATAGATACACATAAACACTAAATCCAGGGGAAAAACAAATACTAACCTAAGGGGAAGAAACTAGAGTATACAAGGATTGGGATGCAGGAGTAAACTAAAACACTAAGCACAAAGGAATAACTAAGAATAACTAATAAGGCAAAAATATTGAGCATAATGAAGAACAAGGAATAAATGAGAACAAACACAAATAAGAACCAAAACCTATCTAAGGATTATAACAAAAATAAGCAAAGGTGGTAAATTTTTTTATACATGTATGCAGCCTAAATAAATAGTAGGAGTTACAAGAGATTAAAATGTAGCTCTCTGTTCCTAGACTGCTTGAATGGCTCTAATTGGGTATATTTGTTGCCCCTTTGAAGATGGGATTGTTTTCTCACTGCCATTAATCTTGCCAAGAAGGATTTTCATTTGCCTTAAAAGACGCATCATGCTGTGAAGTAGCTCAGTAAAATACTCCATGCTGAGCCACAAATAGAGTGGATTAGCCAGGGGAGGTGGCAGGAAAACATATGTCCTTTTGGCTCTAATGGGTTTGATTTAAATGGAAATGACTTTGGATGAATTAAGACTTTTGACTCAGTGGTGTTAGAGCATAAGTTATTTTATGACTGAGTCTTGAAGTTTAATGCAGCACATGTATGAAACATGCGGCACACTAAACAGTGAAGTACTCATATAATGTAAAAATCTAGTTAAAAAGCTAATGAGAGAAATCATCTATTTCTAATCTGTGAAATCTGAAATATTCCAACACATCCCAATGAAAAGAATTTGTAAGGAGGATCAGTTTTGATCTGGTTTTTATTCATATTTCATCAAAAACGTATATGTTGAAATTTGCCTGTCATCCAATTACAGCTGGAAATAGGCACCAGCCGCCTGATACCCCACATGAATAAGTGGGTATAGGAAATGGATGTATGCATGTTGAAAATTACTTATATCTTTATAAATAATCAGTGGAAAAATGTATGTATGCAGTACAGTAATCAAACATTTCTTAAAATTGCTGAGCAGCTTTTCAATTCAGTTCAATTAGATTTTATTTATATAGTGCCAATTCACAACACATCTCATCTCAAGGCATTTTACAAAGTAAAATTCAATCAAATCATACAGATTGGTCAAAAAGTTTCCTATCTAAGGAAACCCAGCAGATTGCATCAAGTCTTGACAAGCAGCATTCACTCCTCCTGAAAGAGCGTAGAGCCACAGAGACAGTCGCCTGTATTGTCCATGGCTTTGCAGCAATCCCTCATACTGAGCATGCATGAAGCGACAGTAGAGAGGAAAACTCCCCTATAATAGGGAGGAAAACCTTCAGCAAAACCAGGCTCAGTGTGAACAGTCATCTGCCTCGACCGACTGGGGGTCAGAGAAGACAGAGCAGAGACACAAAAGAGCCTGATAACTAAAGAATCTGCCTCCCATTCTGTTTTTAGAAACTAGAAACCACCAGTAGACCTGCAAACTCAGGTACATACAAGGTAATTGGAGCTCTCATATATGATGGAGCTTGATTAGAAGTGAGATTATTTATAAGTGAGAAGGAGAATTTTAAATTATTTTGTTGATTAAACAGGAAGCCAATTAAGGGAAGCTGAATTAGGAGAAATATGATACTTCTTGCTGATAAACACTTTTATTTGTGCATCTCCTCAGGTGTTGTTCATTGATTTACCTTTGGTGATAAGACAAGATAAGATCTAAGTGTCAGAGTTGGAAGGTCCCCAACTGTGTCACTTTAAACCTAAATCTGCCATCGGGTAGGAATAATATTTGGCTAAACTGCATGTGACTATATTGAACAGGAGGGTTCATACTTCCCTAGTCCTAGCCCTGACGTCTGGACATGTGATCCTATATGATTATTGCACTAGTTCAATAGGGAGCAAACACATTTGGGCCCAAATGGATAGATAAAACAGAGGGAGGTTCAAATTGGGTTATTTTCTAATAAAAAAGCTAATATGAAAACAGTAAAATAAATTAAGACTTTAATAACCATGCTCAAGTAATTTGAGCCTTGGCAAAATGTTCCAATTAACCCAAAATAATGTAAAAAAAAAAAAAGCGTAATAAAACAATCTGGCTTTCATCAGTTTCTTTTTTTTTGTCAGTTATTGACATCTGGGCCTCACAGGCTTGTACTCACAAATAGACCTTCTTCCATCACCCTGGAGCTTATCATTGGCTGAGTTTTGATTCATTTACTGTTTCTACCATACAGATTTGAGATAATTTTAAATGAGCGGTGTTTAATTGTCTTTGCTTCTTTGTATATTTTCAATCAAGGTTGTAATGAAATGATGCTATTCTTCTAAACAATCTAGATAGAGCTTATCAGCATGCCTATAAATTGGCCAATATGTGTCCTGCCTTAAAAAGATCACAAATATAATGTAGAAACATAACCTCTAACAAAAAAAAAAACACTGATCTGGATAGTGATGAACTGCTTTTATATTCAACACAACTGTATAAATAATATAAAAATCATACAATCATACTCGTCGTCTTCCACTTATCTGGGACTGGGTGTTGGTGGTAGCAGATTCAGCAGAGACATCCAGAGTGCCTTCTCCCCAGACACGTCCTCCAGCTTCTCTGGGGGAAACCGGAGATGTTACCAGGCCAGCCGAGAAAGATAGCCTCTCCAACATGTCCTGGGCATTTGGAACAAATAGCCGAGCCAGCTCAGCTAACTCCTCTCACTGTGGAGGAGCAGCAGCTCTACTCCTCACCCTTCTCTAAAGGAGAGTCCAGCCACCCTGCAGATTAAGGCTGTGCCTCATTCCGAATACTTCCGTCAGTGCACTGCTGATGTGCACTGACCACTTACTGCCGTAGTGCCCACTTTCGACCGTTAGTAGTGTTCCAAAAGGAACACTTATGTTAAAACGCTTACCGGAAATGACGGGATGAGGTGACGAACGCAACACACGTGACCGCAAATTTTTCAGACCACCAAAAAATATATGCCGGCGTTTTTTTTATTATAAAAACAACAATCGTTTACATTCACAGCATGTTGAAATTACATCGCCTCCGACGTCAACGCAGGATCCTCCAAATATTGGCTGAACATGAGGTATGTTCGTGTATTTTACAAATACCTATCGAGCACAATGCCTCGTATTACCACCATTACTTACATTTATATGATTGCGGTGTCGCAGCTCCGGCTGTCTCGGCTGAATTGTCCGCCATTATTTTCAAAATGGGAACATCTTCCCGACGTCCTTAGCCCCTCCCTTACCGCTTTGTAGTCAAGATGGCGTCTGTTTAGTGCGAGTAGGGTCCATCGTTACACACTGCATTTTGTGCCCGTTTTTAGGGGGTCATCCGGGTACTTTCAGTGCGCTGACTTTTTATGTTATCTACACTACATACTTAAAACTAAGTGTTCGAAGTGTAGAAGTAGGCGGAATGAGACATAGCCTATGCTCATTTCATCACCATAGGTGAGAGTAGAAATGTAAACTGACCAGTAAATGAAGTGCTTCGCCTTTCGACTGAGCTTTTTCTTCACCATAATGGATCTGTGCAGCATAGACATTACTGTCCATCTCCAGCTCCTTTACCTCCTCACTGGTGAACAAGATACAAAAACTCCTACAGTTGAGGCCGGAGCTCCCTCAACCTGGAGAGGGTGGAAGTTTTTATCCAGGGCCTTGCATGCTCCTATCTATAGAAAAATAATGACATTAAGGTGAGTTTAAAAATAGATAAAATATAGAATTGTTAACCTTTTTTTCACAAGTCATACACTGACACGTTCATAAAAATATTTTTTGTATACTTCAGCAAATTATTTATTGCTAATAGTGTGTGCTTGTTGATTCAAATGTACAACTGGATGATGTGAGTTGATAGATTCTGTGGATGTGGATTCTTTGATGTATGTGACTAGCCTGTCTGTCTCAGCGCGAGGCAGCATCACAGTCAGAGGATCCTGACACACATCAAAACACTTCCCAAACAAGCTGAAACCAGAGCACACAGCTGTTGGCTCATAAAGGATCAGGTGCTCGTTGGTTGAGGAAGGAAGCGGTACTGTGTTGTTTTTGCCTAGACATGGGCTTTTCTTCTGTGTGAGGGAACTGAGGTAACCTTTTAAAATGATATATAGTGCAAACAGTTTCAGTAGTTCTTCACTGCAAGTTCTGAACCAGAAAACTGAGTTTGCTACAGCGCCTGTAACATAAAGCTTTGTAGTTTAAATAATTGAGTTTGTCAGAAGAGTGGTGCACCTGGTGCTCACACACAACTTGATTTACATATCAGGTTTCACTGAGGGATTTTTTGTTAGCATTATGTATACATAGGCACTAAAGTTCATGATGATGGTCTTACTGATCTTTCCTGACATATCACTTTGACTCTGTAGGAGATTGCTGGGAGCAGTAATAAATACCTTGCTGCATGTAGCCTTCATCTCATTCCTTCTACTGCCTTTCAGAATAGGACCTGTTTCATTATAACAGCTTTGACAGAGATTAATTATAGAAACACTTAATGTCATTTAGCTTTCACAATACCACAGACTACCACTCTTCAAAGTGCTCTTTCTCAGTGCAACAAAGAAATTCATCCTGACTCCTCCAGCCCTCAGCATCCCTTCATCCTCACACTCCAGGCTCTCTTAAGTTTCCAAACTGATTGCCTCTGCCTCCAAAGCTTCATCCACAGACACCTTTTCCGCACCTTCTTCATTCTGCTTGAATGATTGACTGGAGAAATTGCCCTAGAGTCAACTGTAGCCCTTTAAACGATTTTATGGCCTAGTTTCATGCAATTTTTCCTAAAAAATAAGCAAGAAGTGAAAGATCCGTGAGCATTTCTCACTGCAGCTGGAGGAATAATCCTTTTAATTTTTATTTATTTGCATTGTTTTAGTCCTGATATAAAGCATTGAATAGTTGCTCTTATGGCACTGCTAATATTTGCCATTTTCAAAATACAATTTTTTTGAATTTTTGATTTTAGCATGTTAAGTGATCCAAACACTTCTAACTATGAACTTTAATATAAAAAGGAAGTCCAATTGTGTTGTGATTTCAGGTGTAGTCAGTACAGAAAAACGGCCTTTGTAGAATGATGAAACTCAAAGAAATCTTTCACTTCCTTTACAGTGGGTGTTGTGCCAATAAAGTGGACTACTGGTACTAAGAGGAGCAAATAAGTGCACTCCATATCACTGAAAGGTAGCCAGAAATTTAGTTTTCACATGATCCTGTCATCACGCATGCAAACTTGGTTGGCAAAGTAACAGACTTTTCACTTCTGGTTCTACTACAGATACTGATGTATAACCAAAATTCAAATGATTTTAAATCTTGTGTCATTTCCTTTTTGAAATTTCCAACATCCTCTTTAAAACTATTTTTGTTGCAGTGACAAATATCACTGCCTCTCACAAGCCCACACTTGCCAAAACTTCAGTAAAAGCTAGAAATAAAGCAAATATTTTATGATTTTTTTGTTTTGTTTTAAAGGTGACAGCAAAGTCTGTTTTTTCTAGTTTTGTTCATTCGTTGAGGTAAACAGGGATCAGAGAGGGAAGTGAAGTGTTGAAAGAGTCCGAGTCTTGCACCGACAACAACTTTTCAGCTGCATGTGCATGAGGCCACTGCTCCTTCTGCACATGCACTCACTGACAACAAACCTAAGCTCCTAAAAGCAGTGTCAGATAAGAAATGTAACTGCATGTGTTGAAAGGCCACATTTCTGTGCTGTCAAAATGTAAATATCAGAAGTTTATAGATTCCCATTGCTGACACAATGTTGGTCATACATCAGTAGGGGTTGGTACCCACTCAGGCCTGTATACAAACAGTGTAGAATAGCATCTTACAGCTTTTTACCCCCTCCTGTGGCTAGTCAGCCCATAGATGCTGTAACTAAGCCTTGAAACCCAATAAATTGGAAGTGAGTCAGAGTTGATACCTGAGCTGATCCCACTCATATTTGGTAGCACAGCACAGTATATCGCAAACTGAACAGTAAAGCAATTAGCTGCCTTAACTGCAATAAATATTAGCTAATTATATAAGTAGTAGGCATTCAGGCCGTTTATGCCAGTAATATATGTGGTGATGTCTGTTTAATGTTGTGGAAGAAGAGCATTAGAATATTCTGTTGAAGTAATTAAGAAACTATTAGCCATTTTATTCCCGAAAACATAAAATTTCAGTTGCACATTTGTCAGTATAGCCATGGACTTGACAGACAAATAATAAACATCATTCTTTCAGAGGAAGGAGAATAATCCCCTCACTATCTTGGGTCTGTAGTTGCCACCAACTCGAAGCAGAAAAACGTTAACACTATTTAGGTAATTGTTTGATAAAGCCAAGTTATACTGTCATCACAACATTCACCAACAAAACAGCAAATAATAATCACAATCTTAATATTTGTTTTTGAGGTTTGCAAACATAATCAATTAATTTTTTTTTTCTTATCACAATATATCAATGATTGTCTTTCTAAAATAACAGTTGCCAATCTGTATGTGTACAAAATTGCACTTAAATCTTTACTCCGAGGTGTGCAGGTGTCATGTTGGGAAAAAAAAAACTCTTTGTTTGGAAAAATGTGTTTGACTAATAACGTGTTTGACTCATGGCATTATCGGCACCTTGAGGTGTTGTTAGCAACATCTTACTACCAGCCGCATGTAAACATGATAGGCGTGAAAACTATGTTAACCTGGGTTTAATGGTGCAGCTGTTCCTCCCAAACTGACTTTCAGATAAGCTTGATTAACCGCTCTAATCCCATCTCATATTCCTCTCCTGTGTTCAGCCTGATTTGTTGTAAAGTTCACGGTGATCTGCAGCTTCGGTCTCATTTTTGGCAACTTTGAGTGGAATTTAGAGTCATTGAATAAGAAAACATTAACTGTCACCAGAAGAGGATTTCCTGACTCATGGTAACAGATCAGAAGAGCTCTAATAGGGCAACGTTTCTGTCACATCAAAGATCTGAACAGTGCACACATCCTATCTTTGTAGGTTAGCCTTGTATCGTAGCACTTGCTGGTGTGGAGAAACAGAGGGTTGTTAAGGCCCTCATCATATTCTTAGCATTCAGATTAGACAAGCTTTGATCCATCTAATAAGCCCTGTCTGGCACAGAGTACAACAGCTCAGCATTACCCCATCAGTGAGGGCCCCTATGTTTCTTTATAATATTAAGTAGAAAAGTCTCTCTGGCATGACTTCTCCTAACGAATGTTCTTCTGAATTTCTGTTTTTGCCTCTGTGGTTTCGCAACACCGTTTAGCCGTTTCCTGTTTCTTTCCTTCCCCCTCTGTTTCCCTCTCAGTGTCAGTTACCATTCTCTAAGCATCTCCTTTCCTCATCCTTTAGTAAATTGTTTCTTCAGTCATTTTTCAAGGGATTTTTCAAACTTGCTATTTCTTTTTTTCTCCATGGTCCATTATGATCCCCTGCTGTAGGCTAAAAAGTATTCCTCTACACTAGCTACAGTGTTCCATGTTTCTCCAGAGTTCATATATCATTGATGCTTTATTAAAATGTGAATGTTTTGCCTGTTAGAAAACTAAGGATTGCATGACGTGAATTCAAGTTAGTTTACTATTACCCCCAGATCAGCAGTCACAGGGTAATGTATTTAGAGCACAAACACCAACAGCGGCTGTGAAAGATGCAGAAATTCAGACCAGGGAATGTGAGGATTTAGAAGCTGTTTTATCACCAAATGTACAGCTAAAGCACAACAAACTCAGAATACCATCTGAACCATGACTTTCAAGAATGATGAGAGATGTTAGGAGAAGCAGTGAAGTGAAAAGGGAAAGGGAGACGCTTTGCTAGGAGGCAAAGTAACATTTTCAACTTTTTGAGCTGGAGGAAAATCCAGGGATAGTGATTTAGTTGCTGTCTGGTTTCTGTCTGGTGTTAAAAATCACAAGTGTACAAAGTTTTAATTGCACAGAATTTATTATGTTGGTAAATTTACATTTGCATATGTTAGATGTGATCATGTGACTCATTTACTAGGTTGTTAAGCAGTTGTTGAGAAAGCCATGCATTCAAGGATGATTGGTTGGGTTCTCTTAAGCCCAGCAGCCTCTAGTTCTGTGGGAGGGAGGGTTGCAGCTCAGCAGAGAACAAGGGGAAGGTGTGCTTGTTCAGATATTCAGTCCACGGTTTTCTCAAAACTCTACTGCAGATTTAATTTACCCCAGAAGAACAATTAAAACTATTCACAGTCTAATCCAGGGGTGTCCAAAGTGTATCTCTTGGCCCTTTTCAGCCCCTGAAATGATTAAATGTGGCCTTTGATCTCAGTAAAGAATTATACAAATTTGGCCCACCAGCACCGGTTGATAGAAAAAAACACATTTCGATTTATTTAGGGTGCACTGCAAATAGGGAACTAAAAGTAAGTGCAATTGTCTTGAAATGAGTGTACTTGTGCTTGATTTGAGCTGCAAGTTTAATTGATCTGCCAATGGAATAAGATTTTTGCACTTGAAATAGGAACGACTCATCTCTATCATCTTATTTCAAGGGCAGTATCTCTAATTACCTTATTTTAGGGGTTAAAATGCTCATTCCATTGGCAGATAATCTTATTAACCTGCTCATGTTTTTGCAGTGTCATATTTTCATTGACAAATTAAAATCTTCTTACAATGGAAAATGTTAGCTAGATATGTGTATTTTCTGATTCACCTTTATTCTCTCAAATTCTAATTCCACAATAAGTATGAACTAAAACCACCCGGAGACTTTTACTCAGTGGCAGACTTTGCTGCACACATTCATTCAGTTTAGCTAAATGAAGTGACCCATATTGCTATATTTTTCCATTTTATGTTTTGAACATGAAATCAAGAGGAGCACAAGAAACAAGGCTGATGGCAATTAAAGGGGAATCCAACCAAGATCTGAATAACTGAGAGCTGTTTAAGCTAGAGAGATGATTACAGAAGAGGAGCAGCTAGTTGAAACATGGTGCAGTTTTGAGAAAAGGGAAGGAACTGAAGTAGAACTGAGAAAATGGCTGATAGAACATGCAGGGAACCAAGGAAACAGAAAAGTAAATAAACTACAAACACGGCTTATCATAAATAATTAAGATTAATATCAAAAAGGTGACCAAGAAACAGAAATAGGAACAACAGGAAAACCACAGGACACAAAGCAAAAGAAGACCGGTTCTCAAAAAAGAACAGAAACAGAGATTAACCAGAACTAAAGACTGCAACTCAGAACAGAAAATCAATGCATATGACAAAAGCATAAAGGAATCTTTAAACAAAGGAATAAAGTCCATTTAAATAAAACTAAATTAAACTCCCAAAGATGATAACAGCTCGTTCTTTCAACTTGGTGATTTTGGCTCATGTGGAAAAGCTTGGACATGTTGGGCCTAAGGGATGTTTTTTTACACCACAACCAAGTCTTCACTTCTTGATGAAATCACATTTAGCATAGTACTCAGCTGATCAGTGGTGCTATTTCCAGCTGTAGAACAAGAAGTTGCACAACATAACAGTTTATGAACAGATATGATGATACAATGGAACAGGAAGCTGATCGACTGGTAGTTTATGTTAGACTCGCAAGTTTAAAGAAGTGGACCAAAACTTTAACAATCTCACTATTTTCATTTTTTTTCAATACTCTCCTGCCTAATAATTTTGCATACAGTCATCATGTCTTTCAATTTAATGCAAATGTATTCAGATTCAAATGTACTTCATTAATCTTCAGGGTTAAATGCTTTATAACAGTGCTCCATGACAGACATAAGATTATTAAAGGTAAAAAATAACACAATACGTACAACACAATTATTAAATGATATATGACTAAAAATATTAATTATTACCATTTGAATGTAGCAAATGGCATTCATATCAAGACATGATTATCTTTATTTTGTTTTCCTCTTTGTTAATGTAAAACAGCTTTTATAAACAGGACAGCAACAATGTAAAAGTAAATGTGAATGAAAGCATGCTGACTGAAGGCAGCTATGAAAACATACAGTACAGAGGCAGCTCCACCTTAGCTTCAGCATCACTACAGTCTATGTCTAAACTACTGAATTTCAGTGGCCTCCGATTTAAGCCTGTTTGCTGTTGCCACGACTTGGATAACTGGGAATTTGCACAGGTATGTTGCGTTACAATTTGGGAAAGATACCGTCATGTTGGGGAGGAGTATGAGCATATTTCCAAAAAGCTGACAGATTTCAGAAACCAACTTCAGTTCAGTCTGAGATGCAGACAGCAAAAACTGTTTCTAAACCGCATACATGGCCAGTTGTCCATCAAAAGACACAGAATGGACAGATCATTCTGAGGGCACAAAACCAGCTTCTGAGTGAAAGAACAAGACAGGTTCATGTCATTCTTGATGCAATCTCACAAAGGACAGACAAAATCCAATTCCAATTATCAGAGTGTCTACCAGAGCTTCAGAAGAATCCTGAACGAAATTCGGGTTTCCTCTGATTTAAGCCTGTTTACTGTTGCCATGACCAGGATAACTGAGAACTTGCACAAGCATGTTTACAACAGGTTCTGTTGGTCATTTGTTTTTTTGTTTAGCTTGCTGAGCTAACTTGTTTGTTGTTTAACTCAGACTAAATAAAGATTTTGTAACCACAGCCTTTGCTGCTAAAAAGCTTCGGTACTGAGGTACAAACCTATTGATGCTAGTCAAACAGGAAACCGCCTTACCTGTGTGTCCACAAACAACAGCCTAAAGAAGATGCTGTATAATAACGTTTAATCCCACTCTGTATAGCCACGCTGCTTGTAGTGCACTTTGTGACTGTATGGTGCTCATTTCTCATAAACTCATCAACCTACAGTAATTCTCCCTGTAAGTGACGTCTTTTGCATGTGGGAGCTTGAGAAAACATGGAAATGGGTGTTAGACTCAGTGCGTAAGACAGGATTCTTTTTTCAAGAGGGAACCGTTCTCTGAATAATGAAAAATGAGGAAGAAGGTTAAGATTAACAATGTTTATTCCATAATAGGCCAAATAAAAGCAACAAAGTAATAACACAGTGTGAATAATACAGATAATCAATTTACCCCCAGCGCTGGACCACAGCTCGGCCATCTTTAGAAGAACTGGCAAAGTGTTTCAAAAAACATCAGTTTACATCTCTTTTTAAACTCTAAGCTCCACCCTGTCAGGATGTTTCCCTGTGTATGTGTGTCAACCTTATCTGTTTAGAACCTGTCACAGATATCTGGTTTTAACTGATCTTCACAAAGAATATAATGTTGCTGCAGCTGTGTGCATTAAAGGAAAAAAAGGCAAACATCCTACAAAGAAAATACAGAGTGTACATTCATGTCTCAATAAGCAATCATTTCATCTTTAAACAGAAAAAAACACAATTAAAACTATTGTTGCCTTTTCTGATTGTTTATAAAAGTTATGCTTGTTACACCATTAGACTGATAGACGGGGAATCTATAAACTTCTATAAACTTCTGATATCTTGTGACGATGAAGCTGAAAATAAAATACTTTGACCCCCTTTCTTAAGAGTGTGATTTCCCAATTTTCCTCCATATTATTATGCAGATTTAACTTCACTCAGCCAGAACCGTTTTGCTCAGTTTAACACATAATCACATGCTCTTTTTATTGTATCAAAGTGACCATGCGTTTACCTGAAGGCATTTTTATCTGCTGAACGGTAAACAGAACAGTGAATGAGAAATATGGCTTTTTTTTATTTACTTGGTTGGATAGATATCTGCTGCCTTAAAGACTGCATGGGCATTCGGATTCTTCTCCAGGCACAGCTCTCAGTGACTGTGGCCAATCACATGTTTTGTGTAATTCTTCATCCAGTCAAGATTAAATCATCATACCTGTCGATTCAAGTATATGAAAACATATATATATATATAATTATAGATCTAAAATAAAGTGATAGTGACGTTGTGCAAAAACAGTGCAAAAGAATGGATAAATGTCAAATACAGAGGGGGGGGGGGGTGTCAGAATCACTGAGGGAGGTGCTGTAGAGGTTGGTGACCACAGGCAGGAATGATTTCTTGTGGCGCTCTGTGGTGCATCTGGGTGAGAGGACTCTTCTGCTGAAGGAGCTCCACTGCTGGGCCAGTATGTCGTAGAGAGGGTGTAAGACATTGTCTAAGATGGACTGAAGCCTGAACAGCATCCTCCTCTCTGCCACGGTCGTCAGAGTGTCCAGCTCAGGAAACAGGAAATGGTGTATACAGATTATATGCTATGCATTGTAGACACCATAGACAAATAATCAGAGTTAAATTTATAAGGTTAACATATGTATTTATTCATTATATTTCATCAAATCACAGCTGCCAATTCATTGCTTCCTTTGATTTAAAACTTTCCCGGTCCACTGTTCCACTATCTATCGGATCTTATTTGCTGTAGACAACAAAGGCAGAGATGGCCAAAGGCCCATGATCCACATGGATGACCAACAAGTCATGTAATATGTCGAAGGGTAAATGGTGCTACTTACAAGTGCACACTCTCTTCTCTCTAGACATTTTCGTTAATTTCCGTGACGTGGGCTGTGCTTATACGTAACGTTATGCAAATGATTGTGATTAATTTCTTATTGCTCTTTAGCACCGGTAAGGGACATCACAAGGTTCCTATGCTTAAAGGAGCTATGAGAGGAGCACATCCTGCAACGGACAGTTTTCACTTTATAGAATGTCTGATTTGTTTCATAATGAGGGTTAATACTTGAAACCTGAGCACTGGGCTCCTAGTGCTCTGATTTTTCATGTGAAGAACCCATTTCAGTAGTAAGTGGTGCATAAATCACATAAAGAGTCTAGGACAATAGGATTGTGGGGATTGCATTCATCCAAAATGAACCTCTCACGCAGAAATAATTACGAAGAGGCAAAAACAGAATAAGTACATCCTGAATATGTTGAAAGTTTCTCACATTAGGAGCAATAGTAGCATCTTATTTTAACAATACTTAAGCTGAAATTTGTGGCCTTTTTTATGTGTCCTGTCTGGCAATGTAGCATTAAGAATTATTGTAAATGCCAAAAAGATCTCAACAGAATTTACTTTCATGAGTGGATCATTACTGCTTTCACTATAATGCTCCGCTTGATTTATTTATTTTTTATTATTATTTTTTTTATTTATATATACAAAAAGCTTTTTAGATTTTATTGGGGGACTATTTCATATTTAATGGACACAAAAACGGGAAGGTAAAATAGGAAAAAAGAAGAGAAAAAGATGAGACAAAATGCTAAAAGGGAGAAAAGGTGAAAAAATAGAGAGGAAAAGGAGAGAGGAAGATAACAGCCTCAGAGTCTGCTTCTACACCTGCAGAGAGAGATGTCAAAAGAACAACAAAACAAACCAATAAATTATTACCAGTACAAACAACGAACACCTTGATACCATCACTGAAAAATATACAGTATTATTTAATACGGGATGTATAAAATGATAATTAAAGCGAAAGCGAGGTTTTCTGTATAGAAGTGAATCTGTAAGCACCTGAATCCAAGCACCTGTAACTGTTTGCGAGAGTGCACTTGTATATGTAAGGTTTATCCATAAGAAAAGTGCTCAATAGTGGTTGTGAGCAGCTAAAGAAATTCTCCCCGTTCCCCAGCGACGCCCCCTGTGCTCATAAAATAAGAAACGTATGTATAAGCAGAGGGGCTTTTCAAAAACAGAGATAGAACAAGAAGGCCGGTCAGAAACCAGCAGAAGTCGTACACTGCAAAGGACTCCAACTGCAGCTGATAAAACCTGCGGAGCAACAGCGCCCCAGAAACAAACAGCAGGTGTAGAGCTCAAAAACCAACCAAATTGGTTGAAATGCAGCACTTACTATCTCAGATAAGCAGATTTCAACAAACAGCTGACATGCAGCAGAAGTAACAAAGACACACACCGCAACCTGCCCAGCTACAAAGGCGTCTGCCCCACCCATCAATCAGTGGTGCGCTCCGATTAGCACCTGCCGCACAGAGTGAGACCGTGGAACACTGTCTCACCAGAATTTCAAAATGGTACAGAATAACTTGGTTTATCATTATTTTGTTTACAGTTCATCTTGGATTTTCTGCGCTGCATAGATGTGCTGTGTGTGCTGAATCCAGATGCAGTGCCCAATTGCGCATGCACGCAGCTTCGAGGGAACAGTGCCCCTAACCCCCCCCCCCCCCCCCCCCCCACACACACACACACAACCACACACACACACATATGAGATGTTTTTTTTTTTTTTTTCCAAGAAAGTCATGGTGAGACCAGGAACGGCTGGGGTTAAAATTCAACATGGGAGCTTGGTTTGGCGGTGACGTTCATCCGTTAACTGCTAACCTAGCTGCTAAGCTAACCGGATACATAAACACTAGAAGTGCGCATGCGCAGCCAGCAAGCAGAAACAGATGGGGGTGAGTATATAATGTCTATGGGTGAGAGCAGGAACAAAACTCTGACAAATCTCTGCCCTTAGGACCGAACTGCAGAGATTGGTTAGAGTTTTTACAGGCATGCAGCACCCACAGAGAATGATTCATTTAACTTCCTTTTTTGAGAATACATAAGGCCTGTTTACACTTTTTTAACCGAGCCGAGACCAGTCCGAGCTCGGTAACTGTAAATGGTCAACAGACTGAACTGAAAGACTAGTTCCTGGGGAGGTCTCGGACTGTTTTTTTGGTTATCTGATAACGAAGAGCGCATGAGCAGACCGTGCCATGCCCTTACAGTCAGCTGACTGTCCGCGGGTTTTCTGGCGTGTCTGGCTGCTGCACGTCCCGATCCACACTCCTTTCAGACAAATTTCAAACATTCATAATAATACTAGCTTACTTACCGTGCCACACAGTTTCCAGAAATGATTCTGCTTAGGAGCGTGATGAACCTCAGTGTCTGTCGTTGTTTCCTGCGTCTGTAAATCCTTATTAGACGTTCATTTGTCTCATCCATTTCCCAAAAGCCTACTCTCTCAAGTAAATTCACCAATGGTTGCCCTCTTTCCCTGACTCTCCGCAAACACCGAAATATCACAATATTAAGCATAACATCCTGAATGTTATGGGCGCCGCCGTTTTGTTTTGCTTGGTTCCGCCTTCAATCCCAGAGAGCAGTAGTACCGCAGATCATCACTAGGAGGCGAGGAGCAACCAAGGAACCGAGATAAGCTTGGTGTGTAAACGGTCGGCTCGGCTTGGTTAACTGATTCAAGCTCGGACTGGTCTCGGCATGGATCGGTTTAACAAGGGTAGTGTAAATGGGCCTATAATGTATTAATTACTTTCAGGGTGGTAGGACGATTTTACTCAGTATAACAAAAAGTGTTTCTGAACAGGATTACCAACTATAGCTTTAATAATAGAAATAAAAACTATTTGCAGTTTTTAAAAATCTATCCTGTATCCTAAAACACCAGCTAGACCTGGAACTAATCAGCCTTTTCAGCCTGTTAGCTGTCAGATTTCAAAAAGCCTTGGTTTGGACCGCAATCCTCGGGTTTCAAAGGGCTTATTATAATTCATTGCAAAAACCTATTACCAACCCAACCATGTACCTGTACTTGGCACTGATTTTTAGGTGGTCCCCCCCCTCCACCTCCCGTTCCTCCTCCTCCTTATTCATTCAACTGGCATTATTCTGTCCTTCTGCATCGATTCCACAACTCAAGCTGGCCTCATCAATTACAAATAACAACAACAGCAACAATAATGAACATAATGATATTTACGGTGTTGGAACGCAAATATAAAAAAAAAATACACAAAAACATTAATGGAATTACTCGACTTATTTCCTTTTTTTCTTGGGCTTGTAAAAAATAGTTAATGTAGAAACACAACACGGTAACATTTTTTGGCCTATATTTTTATGAAATATTATCCTTTGAACACAGATTCTCTCCTGTAATGTCTTCCTTTTCCAGTATGGATCATCATTCATTTTAATCGATAATGCAGAGTAATTATTTATACACATATAGTGTAACCTTTAATGTTCTGTGCGCCCTGAACACATCCAAAGGGATGAGATGACTGGACCATGTAGGGAGTGTTTGCTAACCTGCTGCAGCCATGCTGCTCTGTGTCGTCTCGGGCCTGTAATCACGCTGACCTTGGCCCCTCCAGTGAAGATTGCAGTTCCACAGTTGAAAAACTGTGGTAAAAAAAATTACCGTTTGCCACCTGCCACGTAGAAAAAAAAACGTTACTGTGTCACCTGGGGCTGCGAGGGCGGCATTGCGGCTGCACATCACCATGGCTGTTTTTTATCATTGGGTAGAGCAAGAAAAAAATTGTTCGACCACCAGCCGGTTGGGAATCCTCCCAACCTCCCTATGGCCACTCTGCCCCTTGGTGTGACTGACTTTAGCCACTAATTTGGTTGGACAATTGCACTATAGAGTGGACCCCCACACCCCCTTGTCCGTTCACCGGGACCCAGAGGTGATCCGTTCCTTCCCATGGCCTTTCCTCGTCAAAGGAAGGTAAGGATGGTCCGGGGGAAAGAAAGAAACAGAAAAAAAATTGGCCTTTTTTCTTTCCAAAATAAATCAAGCTAAAACAAATTGGATGGAGTTGGATGAACATTAGTTTTCAAGTCTTGCCACATGTTCTCTAATAGATTATGTTCTATCACTGAATGAACCATTCTAGCATGAATAGGCTCTAAAATAAACTATTGCTCTGGCTTTATGGTCAGCGTTGTTGTCCTGAATGGAACCTAGAGCTCAGTCTTAGGTCTTCTGCAGCCTTGAACAGGTTTTCCTCCATGATTTTCCTGTGTTTTGCTCCATCCATGTTCCAATCTATCCTGTCTCTGCTGAAGAAAATCATTCCCACAGCAATATGCTGCCACCACCATGCTGCACCCAGGGAGATGGAGTCTTTGGGGTAGGGGTGCACGATCTTAGAAAATCATGAGATGGAGATAATGTTGGTCCTTATTGCAATGACAATATCTGTTTTCTTCATTCCTCTCGTTTTCATCTGTGGTTTCGTCACTCTGTGACCTTCAGCATTTTGGGCAATGTCAGTAGTGTCCAGTGTGAGCAGCTGTTGACGTGAGGCTGTCTCACTGGCTAAATGTTACATTAGCATGAATAAATGCAGGCCTTTTCCATTGCTATATGAACGTATCACACACTGATACGGCTTTGACGATTTACTCGCGATAGATTGTGCAGCCCTAGTGTAGTTCATTAGTTTTCCTCCACCAAGTGTTTTGCATGTAAAGAAAGATCAGTTTTGACCTTATCTTAAAAGAGCCCATTCTTTCTCATAATTCCTTTTTTTTTAAATGTCTTTCTTGCCAATTTTCCAAATGCCCATATTTGTGGAGTACATGACTATTAGTTATCCTTTCGACATATTCTTCCACCTGAGCTGTGAACAGATTCATTGACATCTGAAAGCGTTTTTTTGCACTAGATCAAGGAGCTCAAAATGAAGAGTGGTGAATGCACAGCACAGCTTTTGGAACCTCATTGAAAACTGCTTATATTTTTCCTTCCACTCCACAATCATGCGCTACTTTGTGTTAGTCTAATGAAAACCAATGAAACATGTTGAAGTCTGTAACATGATGAAATGTGAAAAGGTTCAGGAGATGTGAATACTGGTAGAAAAGTGGTTAATATTCTTAAGAAGAGGATGAAATCATTTTACTGTGTGTATTACATGTCATCTAACGGTTCCAATTTTAAGAGCTTTGCAATGTATGTGCCAGATTTATGTTTTTTCTTTCATGTCTCAGATTGCATAACTGCTCAGCTGTACCTTGTTTCATAGTGTTAACATAGTGTGAAGGCTTAGGTTACAGAGAGAGTATGCCTAACCTCTCCCCTCTACTTTTCACAACAGGACGAGTATCCTGCCAGAGGGGAAATTGCACTCTCATCCAGTGACCTCCAGCTGGTGCTACAAGTACATCGTAATCAGTAAGGATTCCTTCTTACACCTCCTAAATTGCCATAACATTTGTAGTATCCACCTCTGCCTTCAACCTGAGGAATGTGAAAATGATTGGGAGATTGAACATATAGGCAAAAAGAGGTGAAGCACCAACCATGCCCCCTCACCTATCATTCTGCTTAGTTTTTCTGCTGTCTCTGCATTATCACAGTAACTCAGTAGAATTCTCTGCAAAGCTCTCAGAATCCCTGATGTGCTATCAGAAACCTTATTTGATAATGATGGAGTGTCAGAAGTCTGCTTCCCTGAAAGTGTCACCATGGTTTCCATCAGCATCATTTGAAGATTTTCATATTTCCCTCAAGGTAGATAAAAATCACATTATCCTGCGTCACAGCTTATGGATTTACTTGCTTCTTTGTGATAGAAAAAGGAAGCGTGTAAGCGGCCCAGCTCAGGCACAAAGTGAAGCAAGACTAATCAGAATGAACGGGATGGGTCCCATGGTGATCATGCAGAACAAGACTCAAGGCCAGCTGAGGTTATGACGTTTGTGTGATAACATCAAGAGGAGTTCTGTCTGGTGCATGCTCATCAGCCTCCAACGTGCAGTGACTCCCTAAGTGGACCTCTAAAAACTCGGACGCAGAGAGAACCTGGCTAAAGACACTTTATTTCTTCATCAATACAAAGGAGTGTCACATAAAAAAATTGAGAGAAAAGCTTATATATAGATTTTATTTTGTAACTGTGGGTCTAATAATTACTTGATGTTAAAGTCACAAACTGCATTTATGTTTGTTTTCCTTCTTTGCAGGTTTGTTCTTAGCAGTTTAAACATTAAATTAGATTGATCAAAAGTGCCTTTTGCAGGTTTATTTTAGTTTTGGCTTTGGATAATCCCAGAAACTGTGTATCTGACAAGAAGAACATCCACTTCCTCTACGACTCTACGACTAAGGTGGAATTTGCTCATTTGTGGCTGTGATCTGATGAATTTTTGATCTGATAAGTGTCCGGGCTGTAAGAAGAATGTCAAAAAGAATCACATCTGTTCTTAAAAATGTCCTGAGCGATGAGCTCTCAGGTGACTTTGTGGGCTCTGACTGCCAACCGACAGTGACGGTGCTATTAAAATGCACTGCCTTATTAATCCATTAAGTCCTTTAGTTCTTGATGGAATTCAGTGTTTAGCTTATGGCAAATTTTTAAAGAAATCTCATCATACTTTGTTACTTATTTTAATTTGTTTGTATTGAGACAGATACTTTTTGAAAAACTAGACTTTTAATTTATAACTGTATTGGGATGACAACCGTTCAATAAAAACATATATTGTTATAATTTCACACAATATGAAAAAACACCCTTTTTTCATACTCTCTGAAACCAGCAATTATATCTGTAAGTTGACAGAAAATTTAGTGAACTTGAATGGGTGAGCATAGCTGAATATTAAGAAGCTGGGTTTTACAGAAGTGGGAAGCATGCTGGAGCTCTATCATTTCACTATTGACAGTTTTTTGCATTTTACTAAGATTTTTACAAGTTCTGTTACCAGCCCTGATAGTGTTTTTCATCCTGTCGTAACATAGTGAGGGAGATCTTAGAGAGTGAGTTGTGATTATGGGAATACTTGAGTATCCTTGAGTTATTTGTATGTAGACTATCAACTATCAACTTTAACTATCAACTATGATAGGAAACCGGATCTGAACATGCAGTTAAGCTATGCAAAGTTTGAATCTTATTGTTTTCAGTTTTAAAATACATTTTGAACTCTAATTAGAAACACTGGGCTTTAACAACTGTAGAATGTTGATAGATAAACACAGCACAGAAAATCAAAGTAGATAAGATACAGAGCAAAGAAGGAGAGCATTTTATTCTAACAGAACTCTGTGGTTTTAAAAATAAATCAATGCTATTTTTCCACCACTCCAGCCTGCAGTTATCTCTGTAATCTCTCTGTATATGATACCTACATCGGCCTGTTGTTTCTAATGGAAACAGTTTTGCTGTAACACAGACGGGCAGGTTGTTGAAAGACATTTGAAATTTGTGTGTGCTTGACATTGACAGAGATGATTGAGTTTCAGGGAGGATGCACAGGGTTTCAGTTGCTTGGAAACAGATTGATGACCTGGTAACAGGAGACAAATGGAAAAACTGACATGGACTGTTTGGCTGACTGACTTGAAAAAGCAAGAAGCCTAGAGGCAGTGATGACATAAATGAACCACACAGGCCCTGTTGAACGATACAGTGAGGAGACGGAAAGGAAAATTGAGATGCCTGGTGGTATACTCAATTTTGGGCCTTAGAGACATAGGGTGTCTCAGAGAAGATAACAATTTTAGCATACACTTATTTTAAAGTATGCCTATTTGCTCCTTTCCAGAGTGTCAGTGAAGTTCACAAGTCTTGTCTGGGTCAGTGAATATAGGTCAGAGAAAGAGGCTCGTATACTGGGGAAGCAAGCACTGGAAAGGAGGGGTTAGTTATTAGAAACCTTTATTGTTTTAATCTATGTGGTTACTTCCAATGGGGCTGGAGGGGAACATGGCCAGGAATCAGCACTATGTCCCAGTACAGTTGTGGATGGAGTATTGTAATGAAAGTGCCTGTTTTATGCCAGTCTGCTATCAAAGAAAAGAAATACAATTTTATAGGTAAAAACGACTTACAATGACATCAAAGAGTCTCATTTGATAGAGAAAATTAGTTTAATCTTATGATAATGTTATTATTACTGAGGAAATGAATCCATTTATCCAAAAACTGTTTCAATCTCTTTGTTTGAAGCAAAAATACCTTGTGGCTGAATTGGAGTAGTAGGTGGGTAACAGTACAGAAGCTACAGATACGTGTGGTAAACTAAGACTCTACTTCCTGGCCTGTACCCTGAGTTGTAAACATTTTGGAGCACAAATAAATTTGTCCAGATTCCTAGAAAGAAGAGCTGCTCCGTCCAAAGTGGGATAGATGCTGTTTGATTGTAAGTTTGTTTTGGCAAACACACTGAAGAAACACACATTTTTGTGTACTCGAATTGGTGTTGCCGACCTTACTGTATTTATGCTTATCTTTAGCCACCAGTTTGAGTCAGGATTTGAGGTTGCCAGTTGGCCTCTATCAACCATTTGACTATGGTTGTTAATGTTGCTAATGCCACGTTTTTGACTATGGTGCTTCCAATTACCAGAGTCGACTTTTCAACAGGTGTGTCGGTGAGTGTGGAAAATCTGTTAGAAATGCAGATGGGTCAGTGGTGACCCATGGGCTAGGTTAAAGGACTATGCGTCTGACATACTGTCACCCAGCTAGCCTGAGGTCCCAGCTATGCGGCTCTGATGAAAGAACACATGAAACTACACTTGGTGGCGCCACCTTGGCTAAAGGGCCTCGGCTATCCGTTTGATCTTTACCAGGGCGGAACCGGGCCTCCAATTCTGACACCCTTGCCTCCAAAACTACAAAAATGCTACCGTTTTTTCTCGATTTACCATTAACACTAAAGGAGGCAGAATAGTAACCAAACATCTAACAGAGAGCAGGAGCAAGAACAGACAGAGAAACAGCAACAACAACAACAACGACTCCTTAATAAGCCAAGAAAAACCATGTGAAACATAAAGGGTTTCCAAACAAAGTTCAGTAGCAGAAAATAAGTATTTTAACGTGTGTTAGAATAACTCAGTGACGTCACAGTGAAGAAAATTCACATCAAATAGAGTCTGTAACACCAAACAGATCCACCAGCTGCACATCAAAAACAGGAAGTGATGTAATGCACCTGACCCAATTAGCAACCAAGCCAAAACTGATGCTGTTGTTTAAAATGACTTTAAAAAGCACATAGTATAATATGTTTAAACATTTTGTTGCGTAATCTGATGACTACTCCTCTCATCAAGAGGAGTAAAACGGCAAAATTATTCAAAGTGGCATTTCTTCAAGAGTTTTGAATAATAACTTATAATAAAATATTTATGATGGTTTTCTGGTCTAAAAGGCAGCACCAGTAATATAATGTGTGCTTTGTGACCACATTTACCCATCAGTCATTTATTGTACGTAGTTGGAAAGCAATGGTCTGAAGTAAGCTAATTACTAATCTGCTGGCACATAAGCTCAAATAAAGAAAAAGCTAAATAGAGTACAGGAAAACTGCCATTTGGGGGAAAAAACTATAACACAAAACAAAACGAATCATTTATTGAGTAATTGAACTGGCACAGTGTCAGCTTGTTCTTTTAGAAGGTAATATTACAGGAGGTTTGTGTGTGTTTGTGTGTGTGTGTGTGTGTGTGTGTGTGTGTGTGTGTGTGTGTGTGTGTGTGTGTGTGTGTGTGTGTGTGTGTGTGTGTGTGTGTTTACTCAGTTTATAAAAGAAAGTCCAACAAATGTTTAACATTATTAAAGATGAGCCAGGGTGCAGAACAATCATCTTATAATGAATATTAATAACATCAAAACTGTTTGCCTGTATAATTCAGTTACTTTGCTGCTGACTGTGTGGAACTTTATTTTATGGTCTTGGTATATCACACCCCAGCACAGCTCAGCTTGTTGGTACGGCAATTAAGGACAACACTTAATTTTAATTGCAAATTTTCCATTGAATATTCTTATATGAATTGTAAACCGTCTTTATGTAAATAAAATTCTTGATTGTGGTGTCACTGCGGGATGTTGTGTGATGAAAAATACTGCACATAGAGAAGCAGAGGACCACTGGTAACATGTCCGGCTGAGTTGAAAGTATTGCAGTTGTAAAGGCAGGCAGCAGACTCGACAAGGTGTTAATTAGGATGCAAATCTTCAGAGCGCCTAATTCTACAGAGATAGATTCAGACTGGGCTGAACTTTCTAAGCACTCTCCTGGCCATGGCTGTTATCAACCAGCATCTGTTACTGATTTTTCCACAACTTGTTAACTTGAGCATCTCCATTTTATTAGTATTTGAAATCAATAACAAGCTTTGTTTTGTTAATCTGGTCTAATCTGTTGAAACTTGAGTTTAGGAGTGAGTGGCAGCTTCAGGCCCTGGTTAGAATACTGTGGGGTCCTGTGGTAGGCTCAGGTTGGTGAATAATTATAAAAACTTAATTTTAAATTTCTGGTATCCGCTGACCAGTAACATGAAAAAAAGAGACTGTTGGAGGTGCAGGTCGGTGATCTGATGAACTAAGCTATCTTGTGGACTTTTCCTACCGTAGTGCATCCAAATAAGATCCATCTATCAGTTGGGTTGGGTATTTTATTACAACACTTGTTATAAAGGTGTGTGTGGTGAGTGTGAGTGTGTGTACAGCATTCCTTATTTTTATTGTGTGGGTAATAGTGTATGCATGTGAGGGCACTAGGGTGGGAACGTGTGAATGTGACTGTGTACATGGTTTCTGTTTGCCTTTTTGTCAGGTTGGGTCTTAACTGATGTGGAGCCCATCCCCTCTGTCCTGTTCCCCTCCTTTGGCTGGCACAATAACCCACTGGTGTGTTGGTGATCCTCGGTATCCGGGGCTAGGTGCCTCAGTGTGTGCTGACACATCCCTGGCGGCTGCTTTAGGGAGCCTGGGCCCCATGGCTCTGTCGAGGCCCCGCTGGTGCGGGGTGCACCTGAGCGTAAGATCTCTGGGCTCATGGCTGGAGCTGCTCTGGTGTAGCTGGCTGCCGGGGGAGCCTGTGGGCTCATCGCTGCAGCTCCAGGGGGCTTCGGCACTGTGGCTGCTGGAGGTTTCCTGGAGGTCTCCTCAGCTCTTTCCTGGGGTGGGGGAGGCAGCTATTGTAATATTCTGGGTTATGTTAGTTATTTTACTCCCCTGTCTTAGGTTTTCTGGCTACTTTGAGGTTTGTCTTGTCCTGTCAGCTTCTTAGTTTAGGTTTGGTTTCTGATTTATTTCTTGTTTTGATCTTCTGCACTGATGTCTGGTCTAATTACTTACTCTGCACACCTGACTTACTCCACCCCTGCTGCAATTATCTCTGACCGGTTTCACCTGCTTCATCCTCCATATAAACTGTTGAGACCAGACATTAGGGCCAGGTCGTCTGTTTGAGTATGGGTGAGTCTCCTCCTGCAAAGTTTCTGTTTATTGGTTTGCTTTTGGATTTTTGACCCCTTGTTTCTAGAGATCTGAGCCATCCTGTTTCTGTCTGTTCCTGCCCTGCCTGCCCAACTGGACTGTTTGTTTCTCTGCCATTTTTGTTGCAACAGGCGTTTTGGGCTTTGTCTCCGTTTTTGATTTCTGTTATTACTGTAAAGATCCTTCTTATTAAAGAAACCTCTGCTGGTCTTGCTGAATTCTGGGTCCGCTTCTTCTGATCATTACAGCTATCCCTATGTTGGTCCCTCTTTGGCTCATTTGCTCTGGGGGTCCTTTGGGGCGTCTGGGGTTCTGATATTCCTGGAGTTTGCCTTGGCGCTCTGGAAGGTGGGTCTTTGACTCCCAACAACCACTATTGAGCATTTTTTCTCATGGATAAACCTTACATACACAAGCGCACTCTCACAACACCTACAGGTGCTTGGATTCAATTGCTTACAGATTCACTTAAACCCCTATCATTAGCTTTGGCTGTCTATATATACATGCTTATTTTTAAACTTAATAATGCTTAATAATTTTGCCCTAATTTAAAAAAAAAACATTTCTATCTGCACCAGCCACCAATGCTGTTCAGCATGATCATTCTTGAAATGCAGTTGGGGGGCCGCACAAAATCAGTACAGGGGCTGCAAACTGGGGCCGCACTTTGTACACGCCTGGTTTAGATGAAGCCAATATTTTAGATAACTCATAAAGTTCATCTGGATCAAAACGGTCAAAGATCTGGTTCTACAGATACCTCCAGTGCTGCCTCCTTTATACTGAGGGATGAAGTAATTGTGTTTGGGGGAAGCCAGTGTTTATAATAAATTTTATTTATAAAGAATCCCATTAAGTCATTACTGCTGAGAGCTGAAAGAATGGATGGATCAACAGAGCTATGACTCTGTCTATGACAATTTTATTTATATAGTGCCAAATCATGAAACATGTCATCTCAAGGCACTTTACAAAGTCAAGTTCAATCATGTAAACCAGAATTACTCTTTTTAATCATCTATTAATGATGATGATGTAATGCTCTCATATCTGATCATCTGACATTTATGATTAGTTTCTCATTCTTGTGATGAATTAAAATTCTTGTGATGACAATAAAAATAATGCCACAATAACAGTAAACTGTCTGATAACTGTCCAACTGTACAACCAGCACTAAACTACTACTTTTTTTAAATCTGTAGAATTTATCTTTAAATTACTTTTTCTAACTTTGTAATAAATTAAATTTTAATTGAAAATTAACCATGTACATTTCTTTTGTAAGCAACACTGTAATTGTTTTGTGGCAAAACAACTATACACGGGTCTAATTGAAATGGATGACAGTTAGCCACTTCAGCTAATATTCTTTGAGCTTTATATGTAGATGCCTAATATTTTAATGATTCGATGCAGTTCAAGAAAATGACAGCTGTTGCATTTAGAAAACAAAATTAACCTCCAGTGAAAGTTTTGTTGGAGGTCATAGAGTGTAAGTATGTTGAAGAGAGGTGAACTTAAACACACAGAACAGGTGGTTGGCTTTCTGTATCCCCTTCAGGCTCTGCAGCTTCCTGTTTGGCATCTATTGAGGAAGTCTTACAAGAACAGCTGTGCAGCCTTGAAATACTTTGCACTGTTTAGTTCATCAGTCTGCATACTGTGTATGTGTACATGCATTCTCCTCACAAGCACACTGTCCGGCATCTGCTCTGTGCAGACTGCACCCCGTTCACCGTTGTGCTACCATCTTTAAGGACACTGTGGCTTCATCTATCAAAATATGACCTTCTAAAACTGACAGACCATGGCCAAGGCTCAGTCCTGCAGAGCTTTGTTGCAATCTTTCATTTCACCTCAACCTCTAAAGTATGGACTGACTGATGGCCAGACAAAATTTTCACTGTAATCTTCACTATCTATCTGTCTATCTGTCTGTCTGTCTGTCTGTCTGTTTTCTCTCTGTCTGTCTGTTTTTGTAAACTGATAATATATCAGTTTATCTAATGAGCGCACACAAACTCAAAAAAAGTAGATTGACTTGATTGAGGTTTCACGGTTGACGTAGTTCCCTTGTAGTGAGAGCACAGCGCGGCAGGTACGAGGCAGCAACAAGGACGCACAGTATTTGCCGCTTGGGTTGCACGGATATGCAGGGGAACCATAGACATATGCTCCCAACCTATATAATGTCTATTTGGGAAACTGGATGAGATGATGGAATGCTGCTTGACGTAACACCGGCATCAATCAGTTTGCTTTTCAGAGACCTCAAGCTGACGTGTACACCGTTTAAACATGACATCACGTCTACGATTACCGTGTATGAGTGAAATTAAAATATTAAAATATTGTATGCACTACTTCAGCATATCTGGTCCTTCTTTCTGTTCTGTGCCACTTAAAAACTCCAAGGACTGACCATACGAAAAACAAAACCACGTTAATCTATTCATATATGTACCACAAAACGGGCAAAACGCCACTTGATTGCCGTCCATCTTGGGTCAGGTCTTATATATGGTTACTATTGTGCTTACTGACTGATTTCATGTGATACAATGCACTGCCTGACTGGAATGGGTGCTAGCAACAATAAACAATAAAGTAAGTTAATTCAATAAAAAACTAAATTTTATTTAGGCCTTATGTTAGAAACAGGGCAGTGTAGTCCAACTACACTGTTCTCCCAACAGAGACGAATATCTCTTCCTCTCAGGAGAGAGCTGTATACAGGGGGGAGGGGGGGGGGGAGTGATAATACACTCTTGGGAAGAATATTTAATTTGCCTTATAATCTGGTGCGCCTTATGTGTGGACATAGACACGATAATTCACAGTGCACTTTCTAATCCTTATAGCCCAAAAAATATGCCACCTTAACTTTAAGCTTTGTCAAAAAGGAAAGTTTTAAGCCTGATCTTAAAAGATGACAGGGTGCCTGCCTCACTGACCAAACCTGGGAGTTGGTTCCACAAGAGAGGAGCCTGGTAACTAAAAGAATTACAACAGTCAAGCCGTGAAGTAACAAATGCATGGACTAGTTTTTCAGCATCACTCCTGGACAGAATGTTTCTAATTTTGGCAATATTCCGGAGGTGAAAAAAGGAAACCCAGGAAACCTGTTTAATATGAGATTTAAATGGCATGTCTTGGTCAAAAATAACACTAAGATCTTTTACTTTATTACCAGAGGCCGAGTTAATGCCATCCAGATTAAGTGATTGATTAAGAAGTTTATTTTTTTGAGGACTGTGGTGCAAAGATGACAACTTCTGTCTTGTCAGAATTTAAATGCAGAAAATTTAAAGTCATCCAGGTTTAAATGTCATCAAGACTTAGTCGAGGTAATTGATTGGATTAATCAGGATTTATGAATAAATATAGCTGAGTGTCATCAACATAACAGTGGAAATTAATCTCATGCTGTCTGATAATTGCATCAATCGGAAGCATATACTGTGTATTGCAAAGAGTATTGGATCAAGGATTGAACCCTGTGGTACTCCATTAGTGACCCTAGAGTTTGAAGAAGATTTATTATAACGTGAATAAACTGAAATATGTCAGACAGAAAAGATTTAAATCAACCTAATGCTTTTCCCTTAATCCCTACAGTATATTCAAGTCTCTCTAGCAGAATATTGTGATCAACTGTATCAAATTGCAGCAATAACAGCTTGATTTTATGATGTTTTGATTTTAATTCTGCTGGTTATTAAAGAAAAAAAATCCACTAAATGTGAATAATACAAATTCAAACGTTTACAGAGTTGCAACTATAGAAACGTATAGACACTTGATTCAGTTTTTTATTTTCTATTTTTTTAGCTGTTTGGTGGCTGAAATTAGGAATATTTTATGTGGCTTTACATGGCAAAATGTATAACTTACATAAGCACTAAAGGTGCTCATCATAGATATTTTGGGTTTCAACATCATCATCATAGCAATTAAATCAGTTTATTGCAATTTGATAGCACACAAACTATGAGAAACTAATTCATAAATAATGTAAACACAAAATATAAAACATAAAATGTATGAAATAATAAAAAGTGCACAGTCCAAAAGCAATTTATTATTGTACCAGCTGGGGACAGATAGTTGTGCAGCAGTGTGCTAGGTGTGCTTTTGAGTATGCGGTAGTGTTTGCCTTATGGCAGTAGTTCAGAAAGTTCATAGTAAAGCTGTGAAAAGTTCAGACCACAGTTCCTGCAGTAGATCCTAGAAAGAGGTTAAGAACACTCCAGTGATCCTTCAGTTCTCCTCAGTATCCTTTGCAGGGCCCTTGTCTGCCATATTGCAGATGGAGCACCATACTAAGATGCAGTGTCATGCACATACAGTGTTCCTTGTCAGATAATCTCCATCGGATCTCACATAATAATAAAATATTGTGCAGCTTTACTTGAAGCAAATGAGCTGCAGCATCAATGTTCCCACCGAGTGTCAGCTAAGAACATGAAACTGGTTCTACAATTCACTCAGATTAGTCAAAACTGGACAAACTAACAGTTTGGAAGCATTCTGCCTGGTCCAATGAGTCTTGGCTCCACGTGCAATGCTCAGATAGTTGGGTCAGAAGTTAGTATAAACAGCATTAAAGCATGGATCCACCCTGTCTTGTATCAATAGTTCATGATTGTGGTATGATGGCGTACCTAACTGAATATTGTTGGTGAACACGTCCATCTCTTCAGTGTTTCCTATAGGTTTAGAATTGACTTGTGGTGATGGGCAGTACGGAGTGGCTTTGAATGGTAGCTACAGCGCAGCACGGTGCTTGATGAGCAGGTTCACAATGAACTAGTCAAAGGATAATGAACTCTATTACAGACATCCTCAATATCAAAATAAATTACAAGTAATGAAGTTATTTATATTCTAAACAAATGAGCATGAACAACATTTCTTTATAATGAAATGATCTATAGATATTCAATTGTAAGCCTTTTACAAAATTGACAGTTTCTGAATAATTTATCTTTTATTTATTTGAAAAACAAAAACAAAACTAAAACCAGTTCTTACATGTATGGAGCGGCTTCAGGGGCCGGTCCATTAGTGCAATTCTCAAGCATGCAGCCAGGTGCTCTCCTGGAGTTTGTCTTGCAGGTCAGTTTTGATCCTGTTCATTGCAGAGAAGTCTCTCTCACAATTTACGCTCGACACAAGGATGACTAGTTCTGCTGCAGCAAGTTGACTTAGGCAAGAGTAGATGTCGGCCCAAGGAGAATCTGTGTTTGGAAAACACAGCTCTTTATGACCATAGTGTACTCATCTTCTGATGGCTGACTCCACTGGGATAATGCCCAACGTCACCAAGCTCAAATTATCCTAAACTGGTATCTGGAACATGTCACCATCTACAGATCTCAACCCAACAGGGCTCCTTCAGGATATGTTGTAAAGGTAGATTCACATCACGGAAGTGCAGCCTTCTGTGGTGACTACATGATGCTGTCATGTCAACATAAATTGAAATCTCTAAGTAATGATTCTGACACCTTGTTACAACAATGCCGAGAAGAATTTAACCAGTTCTAAATGCGAAAAAGGGTCTAACCTGTTCAGCATAGACGCAGCTCTAGTATTACAAAGCACACCAGCTGTCTAAACATTCTGTTTAGAATAATTTTTCCGATTTGTGATTTAATCATTGACTACATGCAAACACTTAGGAGCTTTAATGGTGACAGGCAGATTCCTAATGAATGAGATGCTGTTGGTGTTAAACGGCGACATTTTTCTGTAAACAGGAAGTTCAGCAATTATCCTTGTCGAACGATGCTGTAGAGCTTTGTCATCTCTTAGGTTTGTCTCAAATCATCTCAGCTGCTCTGTTTTAACTTCTTTCCTTAGAAAGTGCATGTGCTTTACTGGGCAGCAATTAAATCTTGTTATATTCTGTTAAAAATAAAACTAACAAAAGATTCAACATAAGATTGTAGCAAAAAGGCCAACCCTGAACTGCTATCACACCTTTGTTTTCAGCTCCACCCAAAAACGCTGACCCTGGAACTGAGTCTCAAGGAGCTAGCATGCACATCAAAGAGCTGACAGACCATGAAGAGGCCAAGGGGCCAATTAGAAATGCTGTGGCAAACACTGAGGGTCTGGGTTACCCCAGTTGGAGACCGTGTCCTATGGAGTGTGCTTATTGGAGCATACAAGCTGCCAGGTTCAGCTTCTACACAGATATTTTTTTATCATAAAAAACTTCAAGCACCTTATATTAATCAAACATGCTACAGCTTGTATGGATGCAAAAAGAGATGCTTAGAAGTATTTTGAAATTCAAACTTCTACAAAAAAAAAACTCATTGCAAGACCAATGCAGACACAATATTACAATTCTTAATTCATTTATTTATTATTTTTCATCTGTTCTGCTTGCCTTTCCTATCGAGCTGCAAGTTGCTCTCATCTCTAGCTTATTTGCGTTGTTGAAGACGGAAATCCCAGAGTATCTTGGAAAGGTTTCAATGGACGGGTTCCACAATTAGTGGATACCTGAGATGTCCCAGGAGAGCGGGCAGCCCAAAAGCCAACCTAACAAAGAAACAGACACACAGTCACAATCACTCAATCTAATAACACACGGGAATAGATGCTGTACACACTCTTGCACTCACCGCACATCCTATACTCCCAGGTCCAGGAACGGATATCCCAGAGGGCATCCAGCCCTTAGACCTGGTAGGTGTTGCTTTTCTATTGGTCATTGCCAATGTCTTACCCTCCTGGCATTGTGGTAACAGCACCTGGCTCCTACATTCCTTCTTAATTCCTGTAGCTGCATCAAGGGCCTTGGCAATTCTAGTCTTCTGTACATAGCATTAGGCACGCTATGCTTTCAATTTGTGGAAAGGCTTTAAATATTGACAGATTTGAAATCACAAAAATATTTATATCATGTAAGTGCTGTGGTTTGAATTTATTTTACCAGACACCAGAGTCTGTTTTCTCTAACTGTATGTAGTGAGAGTGGAGCCCCCCCCCCCCCCCACCACCTCCACCTGTGGGTCTGTAAAACAATAGAGTTGGTAGAGAATCTAGCTAAACCTCTAAATAATGTTAGATTTTTAGATTCAGAAGAACAGAAGAGGTAGCAGGTTGTGTGCAAGCAGATCATTTCTGTAATCCATGTAAGGTTTGATAGCTATAGTTTTAATATAAATGTTTTTTTAATTATTGTGTCTTTAGTTAACAATGTCTGACCAATGGCAAACATTTTTCTTTCCACTGTAAAGGCAAACACATGTTGGCATTGTTGTTCAACTGAACTGAGTCTCATCTCAGTTAGGTTTAATCTGCCGTTTTACCAGTAAGGTCTGTTTATCCCGTTATCTGTGAGAGGACCAAGAGAGACTCATAATTGCATTAACTGCAACTTGAATATTGATTTTTTTACCCTCTTTCTTTCAGAGACCATTAACTTTACACCTCAGACCCATGAACAGTGTAATTATGATAAAAGTACTTGTTTTTCCCTCCCAGTCACCATAACAGCTCTCATAACCTGGCTGCTGCCTTATCACCTCAGACGCCTTCAGCTCTTCCTGCTGATGTAATGAATGTCTTCTTTCAGCACTCTTGCAATTGCGTCCTGGAGACTCTGCACAAAACGTTTAATTCAGACATACAGCAATCTTTCAATTACACATCTTGCTTTTTTCTTTTAGCCTCATTGGGCACTCAGCCATTTTCCTTTTGATAAAAATGCTTTATATTCCTCTATTTCTGCCACCTTTAGCAAAATTCATTATTTATAGTTAGTCTTTAATTAAATTAAATATCAGTGGGCTTGGTGTGTGTTTTACATGAATATATAAAGATAACTGTGAGGCATGTTTTTGTCTTCCATCTGATGCTTTTAACAAAATGGAAGCAAAGTTTGGGCAGCTGTTCAGCTCCTTACATTTGTCAGATGTTTAGCACATCTGAATACTGGTGATGTTTAGAAAGCTCCAAGGAACTACTATTTGGTAGCCCCTCAAACACTTTGGGCCTGATCTTCAAAAATTCCAAATAAGGAGCTCTAAATTGCGTCAACAGAAAAAAAAAAATTGTGCGAGCAGAAAGTCACCGTGTTGCAGCTGATCTACAAAGATTGCAAGACATGCAAAATGGGTTTGGTTTGCCCCTTTAAATAATAAATAGGGGGAACTGCTGGCTGTTTAGGAGCTGCTGTCAAAAAAGAGGAAGATCAAATCCTTCACATAATCTCTCCAGGCACCCAGGACTCACAAAACCATTTTTAATAAATGGAGTACTTCTATTATGGAACTTTCTCTTAGAGAGAATATTAATTATTATTATAAAAATTAGAAAGAAGGGTTGTTTTGTCAGCAGACATTCTGTAAAACAGAAGAAAAAACTTTTATTTTATTTCTGAGTTCAATAAGTAAATATTACAGGTCTGATATATACCTTCTTATTATTATTCTACCAGTTTGTGGATCAGTTTGTGACCATGTCAAATGTAACAGCTGAGCAGAGCTTCTCCAGCCCAGGGTTTACCTCTGGAGATGACTGTGCAGAGAAGGATTCTTTATAGAATTAATAAAATTATGGACAACCGTGAGCTTCCTCTTCATCAGACTGCTCTACAACAACAGCGAGTCTTCAGTCAGAGGCTTCTCTAGATCCGCTGTAAGACAGACCGCTTCAGGAAATCCTTCCTGCCTGCAGCCATCAGGATCTATAGCCAATCGTTGAGGAAACCCCTAGTAGTTATACTAGAATACAATTTTCAGCATTTCAGTAACTTTTGAATTGAATTGAATATATATCAAAACTACCCCAAAGTGAAATAATTTTTTTTAAATGTCAGATATCATCACCATTATGTCAATCAACATTCAAAAAATTCTAAACCCCACATGACATTTAAATGTTGTACTATTAATTGTATAAATTCACTAAATCTAGTTAAATCTCCCATTAAAATGTAGATTCCTATTTAAACCTGGATTCATGTCTTTGGATCTTTGAAAGACATTCATCTTTTGGAAACAAAATTAAGTCTACATTAGATTTTGTTTATGGTATTTGGAGATAATCATTTCAGTTTGACAAACATTTATTCTATTTAGAGTGCTTGCAGTCAAGCATATGTCATCATGTGAATAGAGAATCATTATATATCCTGAACTGTGAATGTGAAGCTGCTATAATAAACATGTCAGACCAGCAGTAAGTCTTGGCTTAATAATGTGTTTTACTAAAGGACTCACCAAATGGGCCTGAAAATTAGTGTGTGGTTATGAAGAGAAAATATTTAAAAAACACAGGCACCAAAAACTATTTCTTTGCCTTGCAACAATCAACAGTCCCTAAGGCCCAAACAGAAGACACAGCAGGAGAAGATAAACTAGCCTCTCCCCACAGCTGTAATCTGCAGCTACAAAGCACAGCAGAAAAATCCTGTCAGCTGTCATCAGGATTTTAAATGTTTTGAACCTCGATGCACTGAAAAAAAGACCAGAAAACAAAACAAAAACGCAGAAAATTAAAGGCATCTCTTAAGTAACAATTTGCAGTGAATTTAACAGCCATGATGTTCTTGTTGTTCTTGTCTTTTAAGAATTTTAATCTAAAGATTAAAGTTAGTAGAAATGAAAGTATTAACTACAGCACAATTGATTACATTTGTGGCCAGTTTATTTTAAAATGGTGACAAAAAATGATAGACCAATTGGCACTCCCAAATCGTATCTTTTTTTCTGTGGCTGTGATGATTTAGTGACCTTTAGCACTAAACTGTGAAGTCATTTGGTGGACAACAGGTCATACTTGAGTTGTGTTAAAGGAGCATAGAAAGATTTAATAGAGACTGTGAACCTTTGGAAAAATGGAGCATCATAAAAAACCTACAGAGACTCAAGTCAATTATTTTTTACAACTGTAATTTCTCCAGCTAGGGTCTGTACGGTACGTTATTATGTTTGTCTGAATGGTTGATGGTAACATTTACTGCTTGGCTTGGTGACTTGCCATGACATTCACAGTTCATGCTGAATGGGTTATACTATGCGCTCATCCTCTGACTGTTAGCACTGACATAAAGGTGACAGCTTCACTACTTTGTAGAATTACTCAATAACCTTTGCATGAACTCCCAGGAATTTTCCCGAAGATTGCCAGAAACTGACAGAAAGGGACCACGGTCACTGCTCTCCAACAGCAACTTGTAAAAGGTTTGATTTATACAGAGAAATATGTATTTAATGGATTGGTACAACCTTAGAAAAAGATTATTCTGGCTCGCCGAGAGTTTTCAAAGCCCTATAAATGTGTTTTATTAATGTTTTGTTGTATCAAAAACCTAAAATTTAGATTGATGTTTCCTGATTATTGTTTGTTTTGGATTTTCTAAGCCTTATGTATATGGAGTATATTTATCAGGGAGAATATGGCAGGCTTATACCATGTTCCAGTCTTGGTCCTTAAGCAAAAGCCTTAACATTTACTGCCTACCTCATAACATGAAGGCGAACAAACCGTGAATCATTCTGCGGCAGATGTCAAACAAGGTCTGTGTCAAGTGTCGAAAAATTGGGGCGCTTTGATGAAAAATGGGCTTCTAGAATACAAAGACAATAGACACTAGAAGAAAACAGGACACAAGGTCAATGGGGAAGTTGACATCACCCCCAATGGCAGAAAGGTATGCAGTAAAAACTGACCTTAGGAATAATATCATGATACAGCACTTTGAATTGTCTTGAAATCTATACACTGAAATATGGGACATTTTTCTGGGGACAGCTTTTGCCGGGAACAGGTAATCCGAAATTGGGGACATCTGGTCACCCTTGCTTCCTCGCTGCGAGCTGCTATTGTTGAATCCAAACAGTTGCTTCTCTGATATGTAGATTTTCTGATCTACGAAAATCCTGCCCACCAATGCTCATTGGCTCATCCATTTTATGTGGTATTGAAATATCTCCCAATGGCAGCAAATCCACATGGAATGTGTTGACGCCTCGTGGAGCTCAGTAGAACTACATCCATCTGGCGAGAGTCAGGTTAATAGATTCCCTAACTTCCAGGTAATTTTGGGTAACGTTTTGTATTTCCCACATCTTTCAAACAAGAGAAACATTATACTTAATTTAAGTTGCTTCCATATATATAAACTGCTGTCTCACACATCCCTCATACTCCTGAGCAGGGTGGGTGGCTCTCCATTTCTCAAGCTCGGGTCCTCTACCAGAGGCCTTGGAACTTGAGGGTTCTTCTTAGGATCCTATAATTGCGCTCTTCTGGACTGAGATGTCTGATGTTTCTCCAGGTATCTGTTGGAGCCACTTCTCCAGAGTTGGGGTTACTGCCCGATGTCCACGGGCACTATTGTTGTCTTCACCTTGCAGGCTCTTTCTAGTTCTTCCCTGAGCCTTGGTATTTCTGCAGTTTCTCGTGCTCTTTTTTCCTAATATTTCCATCACTCAGGATGGCCACATCGATCACAACGGCTGTCCTTTGCTGCTTATCAATGATTACAACGTCTGATTGGTTGGTCATTACCATTTTGCTTGTTTGTATCTGGAAGTCCCACAGGATAAAAACTCTGTCATTCTCCACGACCTTGGGAGGTGACTCCTATTTTGACCTGGGGGTCTCCAGTTGGTATTCTGAACAGATGTTTCTGTACACTAACCAGCCATTTCATTATGGCATTACATGTATTCCTTCACTGCTAGTATTTTACACCCTGCAGTCAGATGCTGGATGGTTTCTGGGGGCCTCTTTGCATAGCCTGCACCTGGGGTCTTTTCTGGTATGGTAGATCTGGGCGTCTATTGCTCTGGGGCTCAAGGCCTGCTCCTGTGCTACCATGATCAGTGCTTCAGTGGTGTACTTCAGTCCAGCCCTCTCTAGCCATTGATAGGATTTGGTTATATCAGCAACTACAGCTGTCTGTCGGTGGTACACCCCATGCAGGTGTATGTGTATATATATATATATATATATATATATAGCAATAGCTCTTTCAATTGTTCTGTCTTGGAAAGAAACATAGTTATCACTGAAGACAAATAGTGACTGAACATTTCATATGGCAGCAGCTAAATTCTTTTGGGCAACTAGACGTGATTTGAACTTACTGAAGTTTAACTTGATTATCAGAATGGGAAACAAAAGAGATTTATGGGAAGAGAAATGCGGAGTATCATTGGAGATATAGAGACCACTAAGAATACATTTGAGAAAGTTAATGCTATTACCAGTTTTACCCTGGGCAAATGGTTACATATAATCCGGAATTTTAAAGTAGAGGAACAATTGGGTTTGATTCAGTGGCCAGCCTACAACAAACATTTTACACAGGACCGGAAAACTTCTTTAGAGAGAATATTGCCCATCTCCTTGGCAGTGGGAAGTTTCTGTAGGGCAACCAGGTGAACCATCTTGGAAAATCTGTTGACGATGGTGAGAATGACGGAGTTACCTTTGGAGATGGGCAGGCCAGTGATGAAGTGCATGGATATGTGGGACCAGGGCCGAGAGGGCACAGGAAGTGGTAGTAGTTGTCCAGAGGGAGGTCTTCGAGAGGCCTGGCTGGGCGACTTGATTGCACTGGGTGCAGGCTGCAACAAACTCAATGATGTCAGAGATTAGGGTGGGCCACCAAAACTGGGTCTGGACTACCTGAGTAGTTTTGGTGACCCCAGGATGACAGAACAGGTGCGAGTTGTTACACTGACCAGATGATCAGGAACAAAGAGCCCTTAGGACAAGCATCAGGAATATGTTGGTCACTGGCGGCCCCTCTGACCTCTCTCTCCAGGTTGAGCATGGTGATGGAAAGGCGAACAGAGTCCAGAAGGACAAACTCCTCAGCACCACTAGTACATTCACCCGATGTCTCATAGATTCTGGATTGAGCATCAAGTTTAACGCTTTTATTACCGGGTCTGTAAGACAAGAAAAAATTGTATCTTCCGAAGAACAGAGCCCATCTAGCCTGTCTAGGATTTAATCTTTTGGCTGTCTTGGATTTCTCTAAATTCTTACGGTCATTCCACACAACGAACATTTGATTAGCCCCCTCCAACCAATGTCTCCACTCCTCAAGAGCCATCTTGATTGCTAGGAGCTCACGGTCTCCCAAATCATAATTGCGTTCAGCACTAGACAAGCTCCTAGAAAAGAAGGCACATGGGTGAATACGACCATCGTCAGATTTTTGGCTGAGAATTGCCCCCACACTGGTGCTAGAAGCATCCACTTCGAAGAATTGCTTGTCAGGACCAGTTGACTGAAGAACAAGGGCAGAGGTGAACAGGTATCTGAGTCTGGAAAAGACCTTGTCTGCTTGGTCATTCCAGGCAAACTTAGGAGGAGGTAAGAGCATTGAGGGGAGCAGCGACTTGGCTGTACTTTCTAATGAATCTTCCATAGAAATTAGCGGACCCCAGAAACTTTGTAACTGTTTCCTGTCAGAGGGTGTTGGTCATTCAGAAACAGCCCGGACTTTGGACGGATCCATGGATATCTGATCGGGAGTCACAATGAATTCGAGGAAGGACATAGTGGACACATCAAACTCATACTTCTCTGCCTTTACCAATAACTGATTTTGGAGAAGGCGGAGAAGAACTGACCGGACGTGTGGTTTATGGCTTTTCAGATCTATGGAGTAGACATTGATGTCATCCAGGTAGACGAAGAGGAAGTGACCCGACAATGTCCCTTAAAACCTCGTTCACAATGTTCTGAAACATGATGTTCTGAAATTAGAAAGTACTGCAGGTGCATTGGTTAGTCCAAAATGCATGACTAAATTTTCATAGTGGCTGGTCGGTTGTTGAAAGCAGTCTTCCATTCACATACCCCCCCCCCCCCCTTTTCGGATACGGACCAGATGATAAGTGTTATAAACATCCATGTAGGCCACGATATGGGGGGGTGGGGGGAAGACGTCTGGGGGGGGGGCTTATGTTGTGTGAGCCTCGCCCCGGGCGGCTCCCTTCACCCCCTCTCGCATTTAGACATTGAGGGTTCTTCTGGGTAGTTGCTTGGAGGGGGGGCGCTGGCACCAGCTCCCTTCCGGAGGGGGGGTGGGCTTTGCCGTGCACCCCCTTCGGTGCTCCCAGTTTTAAACACACCTGAGAACAACATGCAACAACACAACATTTGAGCGGGCGTAGGGAGGATCGGGGGTCTTTTGCACACCCCCGATCTCCGATCGCGGCACGGAGTCTGGGGCCTGGAGGAGGTGCGGGCCACTGGGTACGGGGTCTTGGCGGGGGGCTGTTGCGGCTGGCCGGCGGCTTACCGGATCTGGGGCTGGCGCCTCTGCTCTCCCCAGGAAGGGATGGGGGGCAGGGGTGGCTAGGGTAAGGTCGGGGTGGGAGGGGGTTTATTAGGTATATAGTGGGTGATGGGGGGCTCTGGTCGGATGGCCCGTACGGGTCGTGTCGGCCCCCCTCTTTGGGGGGCCTGGTCCGGGGGGCGCCTGGTCCGGGGGCGGGGCCGGGGGTCGGGCACAGGCAGTCGTATTGTTGAATTGTGGTGACCCCCCCCCCCCACTTGGGATTTTTGGATGTGAATGCTATGTGGGAATGTGTGTAAAGCGTCCTTTTTTTTTATTTATTTTTTTATTTTTTTATTTTATTTATTTATTTATTTTTTTTGGTGTCTGTGTGTGGCGAGTGGGGCACAAGGGAGGGATGGTGTGAATGAGTGTTTTTTTTTTTTTTTTTTTTTTTTTTTCCAGGTTTGGGTTCGGTCCGCTCCCTCTCCCAAGATCATCTCAAGTCTCCGCTAGGTGCGGAGCCCATCCCCCCACGTCCTGCCCTCTTCCGCTGCGTTGGCGGGCGCCTTGACCCTCTGGCGCGTTGACGGTCCTCGGGTTTGGGGCGGGTTCCCGGGTGGGCGCCGGCCCATTCCCGGCGGTGGCTTCGCGGGGCCTGGCCCCCCGGGGGGCGGCCGGGGCCCCTGCCGCGGGGGCGGGGCGCCCCTGGGGCCTCTGGCCCCCAGGGCCCATGGCCAGGACCACTTCAGCGCGGCCGGCTGCCGGCGGAGCCCACGGGCTCGTCCCCGCGGCTCTTGAGGGCGTCGGCATTGCGGTGGCTGGGGGATTTCCTCGGGGTCGTCTCTCCTCTTTCCTCAGGGGGGGGTTGCAGATTTCCTGTGAAGGCCCCTCTCGGGCGCACTGCTTTGGGGCCCCTTTGGGAGTCCTGGGTTATGGGTTCCCTGACCCCTGCCTCTGTGCTCGGGGAAGGTGGGTCTTCGGTTCTCCACAATCACTATCAAGCCATTTCCTTCTGGATAATTTTCACCTAAACTAGTGCACTCTCACAATCTCCCACAGGTGCTGGGTCCCAGGTATTAAATGTTCACTTATATATAGAAAGGCTATAATTTATTTACTTTCTTTTACTTTATTTTTTTAGGTATCACATTACACATGTCAGCTTAAATAATAATACATATGATTTAGCAATGGTATCAAGGTGTTACACGATTGTATCTGTTGCTTTATGTCTGTTGGTTGTGCTGTTCTTTTTGTGTCTCTTTCCAGGTGATGGAGCAGACAGAGGAAGTTTTATCATTCTCTTCCTTTTATCTCTTCTTTCTTTCACCTCTTCTTTCTCTTTTTTTTCTCTTCTTGTTTTTCTTTTACTCTCCTACAAAAAAAAAGAGAAGAAAAAAAAAAAGAAAAAAAAAAAAGATCCAGTTTAGTGAAGATCTTTTCCCACTGAATTTGATTAAAAGCAGTGTTCATGAGTGGTAACGGGTAACGGTTCTTAACAGTGATATTGTTGAGTCCCCTATAATCGATACAGGGTCTGAGGGAACCATCTTTTTTGCCCACAAAGAAGAACCCTGCCCAAGCAGGAGAGGATGAAGGGTGAATAATTGCGGCTTTGAGGGACTCATGGATATATTTCTTCATAGCCTGAGACTCGGGCAGAGATAGAGAGCACAAGCGACCTCTAGGGGCTGTAGTACCAGGAAGCAGACTGGGGAATGAGTGTGCAGCAAATAATCAGGTCTTTGAGCAAGAAGGAGCCTAACCCAGAACTTCGACCTTCCGGCAATCAATTTGGGGATTTTGTTTCTTAAGCCAGGTGACTCCCAGAATGATAGGAACCTGTGGCGACTGGATAATCATGAATCAAATCTCCTTACTGTGATTACCCTCAATAGTCAGGCTCATCTTCTCAGTGATGAGATGGGAGTGGTTGAGATGGTGTCTGTCCAGTGCTAGAACGTTGTGTGAAGTAGGGCCCGAGATGATGTTGATGCCCAAACTTCTGACGAAACATTCATCCAGTGTCAGCCCCGGAATCAATGAAAACAGAAAGTTGATGAGACACGGATGACACAGTCAGATTAACAAGGAAAGTCAAAGTTGGAGAATTGGAGGCTTTGGTTCAGCTCAGTAGGGTTCTTCCCTCCCCTACTGTGCCTGACCTTTTAACAGACAGTTAAACACTTGGTGTCCCTTACCACCACAGTATAAACACACATTTAGCTGATGCCTGCGTAGTCGTTCCTCCTTGGAAAGCTTTGTTTCGCCCAGCTGCATGGGTTATGGTTCAGGCCTTTTATCAGAAGCAGTCATTTATCTGGGGTGGTGGTGGCTGAACTGGCTGGAGAAGTGTAATATTCTGAGTTCTGTTATGGTTTATGTTAGTTTTAGTTTTTCCTTCTCTCTCCTGTCTTTTATTATCTGGCTGTTTTGAGTTCTGTCTTGTCTGATTTCTTGTTTAGATTAGAGTTTACTGTTGTAGTTTATTCTGTTATGTCTTCAGAAGTTTCTTAGTTTTGGTTTGGTTTTTTTAATCTGTTCTTGTTTTGAGCCTCGGCACTGATGTCTGGTCTAATTACTTACTCTGCACACCTGCCTAACTCCACCCCTGCTGCAATCACCTCTCACCAGTTTCACCTGATTCCATCTCCATATAAACTGCTGAGACCAGACATCAGTGCCAGGTTGTCCTGTTGAGTATGGGTGAGTCTCCTTCTGCAAATTCTGTGTGTTATGTTTGCTTTTTGGATTTTTTGACCCCTTTTCCTTCAGAAACCTGAGCCAGTCTGTCCGGTCTGTTCCTGCCTTGTCTGCCCTGCTCGTTTGTTTACTTTTTGTGTCATCTTTTTGTTCAACAGTCTGTTTGGATTTTTTCCCCTGTTTTTTATGTTGGTGATTAAAGAGCTTTTTTTAAGAAACCTCTGCTGGTCTGGCTGAATTCTGGGTCCTTTTCCTCAGAACATTACAGAGAAGGCGTCCTGAAACATCGCTCCCTCTTACGTTCCATCAGAGGTCAATCCATGTAGCCAGTTCCTCCAACTGTTTAAGGGATCGGGATAGTTTCAGATGGCCAACTCATCTTTAATTTTATCATTTAGATCTGACATAAAGACATCCATTAATGCCTCCTTGTTCCACTGACTGTCTGCAGCCAATAAATGAAAATCAATAATGTAGTCAGAAAGGGATATGTCTCCTTGTTTCAGAAAAAGAAGCTGCTCAGGCATCATGACTGAGCAGAATAGGGCTGAACTCCCGAATAAGTTCCTGAGAGAAAGCCTGATATGCGTGGCAAATGTTAGACCTCTTCTGCCACTCGGAAGTTCCCCACAACTTAGCCTTGCCTGCTAGTAAGGAAACAACATAGGCCACATTAGAACGACCAGTGGGATAAGCAGATGGTTGCAACTCAAAATGGATCTCACATTGAGTTAGGAACGCTCAACACTGATCAGGATCGCCTCTGAACAATTCAGGCCAAGATAACCGAGGCTCTATAGTGGCTAGAGTCAGAATAGCCGGAGCAGTGACGTGAGCTGACGAATGCGGAAGTGGGGGGGCAAGTGGAGGTGGACTATGTAGATGGTCTAATATCTCTCTAACGCTGGACTCTAACTGAGAAATGGATTCTTCCTCGCCTGCATGCCTCTGCTTGTCTGGCGATCCATTGTGGGCCAGATTATTCTGTAATGACCGAACACAGAGGACCCAGAATTCAGCTAGACAAGATTAAATAGTGATATAAAAGCGTGTAAGAATATATGGCAGTGGCTCTGTATATTCTTACTTTTTCATCTTTTTTTATCTGCTTCAAGTAGTGTGTGTGTGTGTGTGTGTGTCCTTATCTTCTCTCTTTTCGACTTGGAATTTACCGTGTTGTGGTCAGTTTTGCTGCTAATTTCTTTTTTTTGGGGGGGGGGGGGCATTGCAGCATGTGGCTGCTGCATGAGATGAACTTTCCTATCCTCATGGGGAGGACATTGATAGAATAACAGAATGCATCATGGGCAATAGCATCTTTTACACTGGCTCCATTTGGCTCGGCTCTACTCAGCTCCACTTGCTTAGTGAGTGTTTCAAATACAGTTTTTTTCAGCCATGGGCTGGGCTTTTCCTGAGCGGGATAGGGACAAAATTTGACATAAACATACTGCTTTTCACTGGTTGGCCAAGGCAGAGGAGAAACAACAAGGTTTTCAATGAGGAGGTCCAGGGAAAAGTTAAACTGAAAAGCGACAACATTAACATTAAAGACCATCATGGACAGAGTGGGTCAAACTGAAATATAATTTTACTATTTACAAACTATAAACTATATCTGAAGGAAACAAAAGAAAAGACTTGAGCTTTCTATATGCAGACAGATGCACTGTATTTAATGATCAGATGCATGGATTTAGTGAGGTTTTCTCTCATATTACACTGAAAGCTACTAAGTTTTGTGTCTAAAGAATGTTTGGTTAAAAATGTGTTCACAGCCCCTGATTGAAAACACTGGCAACCCTGATTGAACCACCGCTTTGATCCAGCCTGCTGCCAGCCAAACTAAATCAACTAAATCAGTGCAGCGCGAATATCCAACCTATAAAAATGATTTCTCTGTGGTCAAGAGTCAACGGTTTTGTGCTTTAAAGTCCGTGTCATCGTTCCTGCCATGGCTGAGGCAAAAAACTTCTTTACAAAAAATCATGACTCTGTGAGGCAAACTTTAGAGCAGAGTCTCCCCTCCCCGCTTCCGTCATGCCCCCATACCTGTACAGGCAGAGAGAAGCTGGGCCTTATTTATTAGTTCAGGCCGATCTGTGATCTGATCTGTATGCAAATATTTATCCTTGTGGATTATTTTATTGTTTAAAAAAGACATTCTTTGCATGTAATACAAACTTTATATGTATTTTGGTTTTATTCATCTTCTTACTTATAATGATCTATTTACTTTTATTTTATTTTGATTGCATTTAAATTCATATTTCATTCATCTAAAAATGCACAATATAAGTTAATATTTCATTAATCTAAAAATGTACGATATTCATACGTTTTTTTTCTCATTTTGGTCTTAATATTTCCCCACTTTAGAGAAATAAATACATAAAGTTTGTTACAACCGCAAAAACACACTCAAACCACATCAGCAAAGCTTGGTTTCCAGAATGCTAACAGGAGCTATGCCTGTTAACTCCATGTGTTTTTTATAAACACAGTAGAAAATCATTAACTAAACCATTCTAAACTTTCCCTGTTTATTTCTATACCAAACCCCTCCCATTGTCTCTGGTTGTGGCGACAGGACATCTGGTTGCAGTGAATTACTCTGAAGTAAAGCTGGTTATCTTGGCAGCGAGCAGACAGCTAGCTTGAAAGGGGAAAACAGCCGTTGTCTGGGAAGCCAGGCCTGGCTGGGCGACCTGTACACGGCACCGGGGAGGGGTTGCGCTCGGCCTGTGAACGGGGATCACAGCATGGGCTCTCTGCACGACTTTTCCAGCATCAGACTTCTGCACAGCCTTTCCTGCCGTAGCTGGGGTTGTTCTATGGGGGGCCTGTGCAGTTTGCAGTGGGCGGCTTCAGATCAGCTTTCTTCTTAGCTTGGCCTGGCAGAAGGAGAGGAGACTGCGCCGTCTCGACTCAGCTCTCCTGCAACAGCTGAGAAACCTTACAGGCAGACCGTCTCTAGGGCAGTCGGCTGTTAAGTTCCGATGTTGAATTCATAGAAAACAGACTTTACTGCAACTGTTTGTGGGTGTCCGAACCCATTCGGACCCAGTTGGCTGTCTCTCCAATGCTGCTGTTGAGGAACATCATGCAAAAGTGGGCGATTGTATTTGGGCAGTAGGTCTTTATACAGTAAGCCCCTGCTTTGAGAGGGAATACCTGGGTGCCTGTAAAAGTCTCATGTTTCATGGGGCTTTCAATTCAGTCTGATTTATCCCACATGACTTGATTGCACAACATGGCGTATTATAAATAATTGTACAATATATTATTTTTGACTTTGTGATAAATTCATTCACATTTGCTTTAGAACTTTAGATTAGCTTGTTCTTCATGTTCCTAATTTATTATGTTACTTTGTTTTTGTGTTTTTGGCATTGCTACAGTCGAATTTCCCCATTGTGGGACGATAAAAGCTATTTCTTATCTTAAATCCTGCAGCTGTCAATGGAAAAAGGGGCTATCATGTGACCAAGGTAGTGACCAGCACAAGGAGGTGTTGTAGTTCAATACCTTACACTACTGAGGCCCCTGTTTGTTAAATTAATAAATTGTAATGTTGCCAATGTCTCTTTTTTTAAGATATCTATCATCCAATCCACAAACAACACCAAACCAAAGCCAATACTAGAATACAATATTTTTCATAGCTGCAGCCCACATGGTTAACTCTGCAGCTCAACTCACAAATACATTTTCTTTTCAAATGTGGCACTACTCAAAGTTAAATTACCAAGCTAAGAATCAGTATTACATTTGTCGCAAAGAAGCATTGTTAAGACAAATAACTAATTAACCAAATACAAATTTCCTTAACTTTAATGCTAATTTTATTTCAGTATTGTAAGTCATTCAACATCACCATAACTACTTGCTGAGTAACAATTTCTCTGGGCTTATGTTCCAGCATTGCTTCTAAGTTTTTTGCTTAGGTCTTTATTAGCTTTACATTTTTTTTTTTTTTTGGCTTTTGGCTGTGGTGTTAGGGGTTGTGGTTAACCTCATCCTTGCTGAAATAGTGTCACCTTTCAACAGTTTCAGAGAAAGGGGGCCTTACTTCCAGGAGCAACGATGAATCTAAGCAGAGATATGGTTTTATGACGGATGTTCTAATGATGGAGATTTAACTTTGCACTTCTGCATCTTGCTGTTGATGCAACTATAAAGAGCAGCAGCAACCCAGCAGCAAGAGGTGTTTGTGAGAATGAAAAAAGAAATAACACCTTTGAGCTTTCAGTTCTCATTTCCTTCATATCTGCAGCTCGGTTGATGCTGCACTGAAAACATTGCATCCTGTTTAAATGTCTCAAATTATTTCCCGTCCCTCTGAATCCGTCCTTACATACTTATAATAATTGTATTTTTTTGGAGGCCTAAACTGATTATGATCAAACAGATCTTGCATTTGGAATGACAGTATAAAATGGATCTAATGACTCACTAAGCTCAGATTTCCCAAATAAGACTTTTTTGTTTCACTAATGGAGTTAGGGTTTCAGAAATGACAAAATTTGTTTTAAACAAATCTAAATAGATTGTATCTAGGTTTGACTGTATTGCTGGTATAGCACTTTTTTCAATCTAAGGTGATCTCAATGCCATTGTGTGTTGTAACAAATAATAAACATTTCAGAAACCCTCTGGTGGACTGGTGACCTAACCAGGGTATGGTCCTTCCATTTTCTAATATGGACAGGAGATGGGCATCACCAACCCACCCTGGGAAGAATCCTTTCTGAATGGAGTTTGCATGTTTTCTCTGTGCTTGTGAGGGTTCTTTTCAGTTACTCTGGCTTCATCCCAGAGTCTAGTTAGGTTAATAGACTTCTCTTAATTGTCCCTAGGGTGTTGGGGTCCATGACTGTTTCACCTATCTCTCTCTTACGGACTGCCAACCTGTAGGGTCCCCATCAATATATTGCTTGACGGGTGACGGTTCTATACCCATATGTATGTAGGTATAGAAAATAGATCAATAAACAGATCCATATTTAATGCCAACTGCTAAACCATCATCTTCTGCTCTGTTTGAGACCTGGTGGTATTCATTGAAATTTTTAGGGATAGTCTGTTCGTTTTTGCTGAATAAAAATGTACCCCACAGCCGGGGATCATTATTCCCCAATTCACTATCATGTTGATCATACATTGATGACAGCATGGCAGGTCATACAAACACCGAATCTTTGTCTCTGAAACCACCTTGTTAAAAATTGTGTAACGTGTCTTTAAAATAATAATGGACCTCCAGGGATTAGACCTGGTATTAATGGTAGTAGATGTTTTTGGAGTTTTTCTGAGCAGTATTTAAATTTGACTAGCTCCATGTATCCAGTTTAAGTTTACTTTCCTGGATCTGCTCTGTTCTCTGAGTGAGAGTGGTATCCCTTGATACTCATTAGTAGAGCTGTACGATTTTGCCAAAATTTAATATTGCAATACATTTCAACCATAATTACTAATGTGATTTAATTTGGGCTTTTCTCTCCATTAACCACATGCAACAAAATGGCCTGTAGATAAAGTTGTTTGTAAACAAGGCCTATTTCAAACAAGAAATCTGTGAGAATATTCTTATTCATCCTGAACATACTGTGCAACCAACAAACAAGTCTATGTATTACGTAAACAGTTTGACCAGTACTATGTTGAGATTCCTGAACCTTTTGGTAAAAAAAATATTGAATGTATAAACTCTAAAAGAAATAATAAAATTAGATTTTCTCACTGCTGCAACTCTCTTCCATATGGAGGCAAATCCACTTAAAACATATTACCGACCTAAAGAATGCGTCTTATCCTTTAATTGTTACATAGCCAAAAATTGCAGACCTCTGCAATTTGGAAATTGTGCTTTTGCGATTAGATCTTTGCCAACTGGCGCCAGAAAATGCTATTATTTGGCTTTCTTCGTCTGGAAACAAATGTTTACAACCCTTTACGGCCGCATCCATGATGAACGGTTAAACTCGCTCAGCTGACAATACAGCGATCTGATTGGCTGAGCAGCAAAAATCGAATCACGTGACCTCTTGGACCGGAGCGCAACAGTTTAGATTTTTTATCGGCTATAACTTATTAATGTGCAAGTGAAAACGTGGGAACATTGGTGTTTTGAGATCACTGCTATGTGTAGCAACTTATCCAAATGCAAGAAAGTTGCCCCCTGACAGTTCATACGAAACTTCTTAAGGAGACGTCCTACAGATTCTGGCCCACGGACTAGTAGGGAGCCGTATGGTTAGACTTACAGCAGGATTAATCTCTAAACAGCTGGATTTACCTCCACCAACTCCTCCTCACAACAACTGCTTCACCCAAAATATTGCAAACCCAATATAATTTAATACTATATAACTTTATAACACTTGTGCTTTGTCGAGCCCGTAAATAAATGTTGAGGGAGGGGGAAAACATCCCACTTGCTCAAAGTTATGGATGCCCTCCAACACCCAGTTCTCGAGGGCGAGTTTGCACCTGCTTTTTAAACATAATAAATATAGATGCAAAAACTGCGCTCGCAGTCAGTTTCACTTTTGATAAATCGCTTTTTGGGTGGCATTTCCATTTCCATATCCCCTCCAATAAATGTTAGTGGATTGGTCTTCAGCATAAGATCTACATATGCATGAAAGCACAAACAAAAAAGTTTGCACCTGCTGTTCAGTTCATTTTACACATGCAATTTGGACCTGGGATGACGATCAGCTTTGTACACGGCAATTGATTTGCACGTTTTAATTCACAAAAACCTTTTGAAGATCAAGCCCTAGAGCCTAGTTCAGCCAAGTTATAAGTTGTGCTTTGGTTTTAGCTTTTCAGCTTTAAGGATCTTCTCTTCAGTTTCATATTTTGATGCTTTAAAAGAACAAAAGACATTTATACATATTTAATTATAACAGAATGTAAGAATTTAATTTCATTTAATGTAAGTCATTTTCTTGACGTCCTACATCAGCCCACACACAAGAATCTCCTAAAGCTTTCCGTTGGAAGCCTCGGGGTGCTGAAAACTTTGACAGTTGTTTAGCTGGAGATCAAAGCGGGTTAACATATGGTAAAGAAATACAGCAAGCTTGGTTAATTTTATTTTTAGGTCTTTTTATGTTTTCTTCAGTGTACAAGAAGAAAGTTCTCAGAATGTTTAAACTGTCAAGGTTGATATTAAATTGAGAAAGGATAGGAAACGAGTGGAGTATTATTCATTCATCTTATCATTTGAAGCAAAAACTATTGAAATGGAAAAAAATATATGTAAAGCCAGTTTATAGGATCCAACTAGTCTGCTGGCAAGTCAGTGTTTTTCTCTTTCAGTTTATGTGAGGATAATTGGCTTAAGGTATTCACGGTAAATCATGTGCCATTCACCCTCCATGGCATTTTACCTACAATTAACCTGTAATTTAAATGGTTTTTTTATCCTTTTTTATGTGATCGATATGTATAAACTTGTCTAAGTTGGTGAAGTAAAAATGTGAAAATAAATTATTTATGAAAAAAATATTATATTGGCATCTGTATAAGTATCCACCCCCTTTTACTATGAAGCCCCTAAAAGGTTCTGATGCAAGGTGATGCAGGTTCAGCAAGTAATTACATTCAAAAGTCCCATTACTACTGAAATGAAGTCCTCCTGTGTGCAATCGGATGGGGGGGGGGGGGCATTCAAGTCCAGTAATCCAAGTGAGGAGTGCTTCCGCGTGAATCCAACCTAGGTTCCTGACCCAGGGGGAAAACATCAGGCACAGCGAATGCGGTGAGACGCAGGGAATGCGGTGAGGAGTTTAGCCTTAAATGCCACTGGTAAGAAGTGGTGAGCTTGTAGAGACTGATCCATAGCCACTTGTAGAGCTGAGGTCATCACTCCATGATATGTTATGGCCATGACTACGCAGTGATGAGATCAAAGCCAAACACTGAACTAAAGCCTTTACTATATTGGCTGATAAAGAGCTATTTAAACAATTATACATGAGCTATCTGGCTGAAAGGATTCTATGGGTTTCCCCTATCTGTGTACATCTGTCATGACTTAACATACAACACATATCAATATTTTTAGTCTTTAATTCTGTCCAGTACATGTTTTACTGCACCTTTTCATGTCAGTACATTATACGGGCCTCTACATTGCTATTCATATTCTCACTGGAAATTTAACAAAAAAAATCAAACCTGATCTAGATTATTGTTCATGTATGATGGATTATTTAAAACATAGTTTGTAGTTGTTGGAATGTTATTTTTAATTTTCAGGTGGGCAGGGGGTGACAAATTTAGGTGTTGATTGAACTTATTGACCGCCTTATTTCAGTCAAGCATGTAAGCTTCAAAAGGATTGCAGCCAAACTGGATTTTCCATCTGGTTGGAAAACAGCATCATTGCTGCTCCGTTTTAGCTTGATTCGACACAAGGTCTAATCTTAATCCCTTTACCTTTAAATACACGTCCCATCTTTTTTTCAGCTCTTTTCTTGAAGATTTTCTTTGTTTTGCTCTTTTTTTGCTGTCATTTCTCCATTAGTTTCTGTAAACATAATTATTCACAAAGTTTGTCTACCAAAACCTCAGATGCAAAACGTTTTTGTAAAACAGTTTTGTCCCGCTGGTTTACTGTGAAGCACTTCATTATAGCAAATTATATCTGCACAGCAAAGGCAGACTGCTTGTCAGCCATCTAAAAAAAATAGGCTCTTTGCTGTATTTTTGTGCAGTGTTTGACCCAAACTGTGATTTGTAGCTTTATAACTTTTAAATGGGAAGGCCAGTGGAAAGGAAAAAAGTATTTGTGTAATTATTTGGTAAGGGATTAGTGTTTTTACATTCACTGACATCTTTAACGAGCTTTCATGGCAGGAAGCAACACGGAGAGATCTGCACACATTCTGCTTAACAAAGATTTTAATGTGGTGATAAAAACACAGAAGAAAACCTGTTGCATAAAGATTATCATTGTAGTTTTCAGGATTTTGGCCAATTAGAATATGATATTTTTTCTCTTGAGAAGCAACCATTCTGTTCTGTGTATATACAGCATGTGTAGTGTGGCACAACGTAAAGGGTATCGATATAAAATGGGTATTGGTGTACAATATAATTTGCATTGTCTCTTTAGTTTGCTCTCCACGTCGTATATTAAATTTTATTTCAATTCAGTTTTATTTATATAGCACCAATTCATGAAACATGTCATCTCAAGGCACTTTACAAAATCAAATCCAATCAGATTATACAGATTGGGTCAGATTATACAGATTGGTCAAAAATGTCCCATATAAGGGAACCAGTTGATTGCATCAAAGTCCCGACGAGCAGCATTCACTCCTGGAGAAGCGTAGAGCCACAGGGAGAGTCGTCTGCATTGTCCATGGCTTTGCAGCAATCGCTTATACTGAGCAAGCATGAAGCGACAGCTGAAAAAAAAAACACCCATTAGAGGGAAGGAAAAACTTCCAGCAGAACCAGGCTCAGTATGAACGGTCATCTGCCTCGACCGACTGGGGGTTACAGAAGACAGAGCAGAGACACAATCCAACTAACCCTAACCCTTGGATCAGCTGAAGACTTTGAACTGCATTTTGTGGACTTCCTGATAGTAAAGAATTACAATAGTCCAGCCTTGAAGCAACAAATGCATGGACTAGTTTTTCAGCATCACCCCTGGACAGAAGGTTTCTAATTTTGGTGATGTGTATATGCCAAAGGTTATTTGTTTTGGTCAAAATGAAACAGAAAACTTAATGTTGACATGCAGGACTGAATATATCTTACATATAAATGAAAACGATTGTCTGTGGGAAGCTTGGCTTTATAGCAACGACACCCTGCTGAGAGGGGCAGTTCCTGGTTCCTGTAAAAGGCTGAAATTCCTTTGCTTACAACCCATTCTGATTTTTCCTCATGGCTTGATGGCACAACAATCTACATAATGATTTGTCAGTGACACCTTATTAAATTTATTTTACCTTCTAAAGCAGGTGTTTATAGATAAATAGCTGCATCTCCATTATCCCTCAAAAAGATTAAATATAAACAAAATGCTGCACCACTGCATCTCATCTATCAAACAATTCTAATAGAAATAATACAGGTGAGTGTCAGCTGTTGTTAAGGGCGCTAAAAGGAAGAGGCTTTTTTAGAGACCTACAAAGTCTTTAGCTACCAGCGAGTTCATGATTTAACAGCAGCAAACTACTGTCTGAATGATTATGGCCGGATAAACCTAGCTTCTCCTCACCTGCCTTCTCCTCCCGCTCCTAACTACATCACAAGAGCGCAGGGCTGTTTTCTCCTCCAGCATATGTGTTGTGTTTAGCCTCTCTCTGCTAGCAGGGGTGGTGCTAGAGGGGCGCCGGGGGACGATGGAGCCCCCCACCCACCCGAAATCTGATTGGCCCCCCTAGGTGCCCCCCAGATGATTGACATGTCACAATACCAGGTCACTGCATTACAGCAGTTGGCGCTATATAGCACAATGTGTGACTTGGGGATCTTGGGTAAGGGATTTTTTTTTTTTACAGTTGAAAAATCATTTTATTTGATGCAGTACTTTGTTTTAAAGGGGTACTTGTGATGGTGAGGTTGGTTGTTTTCCTAATTGGTTTGATAACCTCTGTCAGTTATGAATCCCAGTCAACTGTCCATTCTGGTGGACACCTTTATGGGGGTGGGGTGAGGGGTGGGGGGTAACGGAATTATTTTAGAAGCAAACAATACTCCCCATAGATAGCCTTGCCCCCGTGGTGCCGTGGGTGGGGCACCCTTCTAGTGTTATCTTGGACCCAGGTAAGGCTCTCAGCTGGCCAGCTCGACAACCCTTCTCCTTGCCATCGGATATCCTTTTGGCTAAATTCTGTTGGACTATTCAGCACTCTGTGTTCAAAAGCAAAGGTGAAGATAATGACAGAAGGTGTCAAAGGTGTGGGATCACTTTAAATTTAACAGAAAACAGTACAGTGCGCGTTTTGCAAAATTTTATTAGAATGGCATAATAGCATATCCTCTATGCTACAACAACTGTCCAGGAAACATTCTCTTCAGTGGCAGACCCCAGTGTTAATTTGCAACCAAGTTGCTCATTTATTATCAACTCAATTTTGAAAAGTGCACCAGAAAGACATATTTTACAGCTGGAAAACTTCCAAAAACAACAGATATGTGCAAAGAGTGATGTGTAATCTGCAAAAAACACAGCTCCGTGAGCCGATGCTTTGCAGAATATCAGAAGATCGATTGAGAGTTGACTCCTACTTTTTTCCTTTCTCTGCTTGGCAATGTGCCCAGCTGCAGCTCTGCTCACAGCAGAACTTTGTTTTGATCAGCCAGCATGGCAGCCGTGCTTCCATTCACATGTGAAGATAAAGGATCATTCTATTATGTGAAAATGCAGAGGGGGCACCAACACTTCACTGGGCGTCAGAAGGGATACATCAATGAGGACTGTCAGTGCGTCACCTTGTCTTGTACACGTAACTGTGAGCGACACTCGAAAGCGAAGCCACATCTGGCTGCAGTTTAAAAATATTAGGAACAACAAAGCAGAATGTGTGTTTTTTTCCCCTATCCTCTCTGTATACTAATGACTGCACATCTGCAGAGCTGTCTGTGAAACTCCTGAAGTTTGCAGACACCTATAGTGGTACCTACACCCCTGTCATGGGGCTGATCTAGGACGATGAGGAGTCTGCATACATACAGAAGGTGGATCGGCAGGTGCCCATTCTCCACATTCTGAATAAAGAACATTAATTTCCTTAGTAGCTCAATGGAGATATATTTAACAATAAATTGTAGTCATATATTATACAACCTTGTTTGACATATTGCCATTTTTAAAATATTGTGATAAGTAGGAAATATTTCTTGTGGTCTTTACAAAGGTTACTGGAAAAGGCAAACATTAGAAAAATTACTTTTTATTTTCTTCTTCTAAACTGCCCTGACAGCCTCTGATTATTGTCCATCTCTATTTGTTATCAAGAGTCAGCTTCTTAGAGATGAAAGACTGCAGTTCTGCTGATCCAACATTTCATACGGGGAAGTTAATAATGGTAAAAATGATAAAGCAGATATCAGGAAGGAAGAAGCAAAGTTTTCTGCCTTTGCACTTTGTTCCCAGATGAGATTCATTACAGGATCCAGCAATTTACAGCAAGCGTTCACATAAAACAAAGGACTAGGGTTAAAACTTTTGCTATGACTCACCAGGGCAACATGTCTACCTGCCTGGGTGTTACTCGTAAGAAAGTACAGTGTTAAAAATCAAGAATTAGCCATCATTAGTTGGGGTTTGGACCCCATCTCGCAATCGAGTGGTGTCAAAAGGTTGATTTGTGTCACTCACCATTCACTGATCAAGAAGGGTTTGCCTTTGTCTTCATTTAAAAGAAAAGGGCCATGAAAAAATCTAACTGGTAAATTAAATATAATTCATTACTGTGAAAGAAGGTCAGACGTGATTGTCTGGTGTTTGCAATGGTTCTTCCAAATAAAAATATGCATACATCATACCTTGGCCACAAAATACACCTAATTGGTTGGGAAACTGTGAAGCTGCTTCGGTTCGTCTGTAGAGAAGAAGCCACAGTATGTCTAAGGTTTCCATTACACACTACTGATAATTTACCGATTCAGAGCTTACCTAATGTTTATAGCAAGTCAGTGTACCTCTTAATGTATAGTGAACAAAGCCTTTAGAATAATGGCTTTGTACCAAGAAAGGTAGCAAAACAGATACCACTGTCCCAGTAAAACATGAGTGACTGACTAAAATTCTGTTAAGGACTTGTAGGAAATTATTACTGTAGAGAAAAGGGTGCAACTACCACAAGTATTGTGATGTGCAATCACTAGGGTATCCTGCTACAATCCCTGGGTGGTTTTGCTTCTCATGCACGAGTGAATTCACTCACAATTCTGCCCAAGAAAACCATAAATTAAAAGTGGGATCAAAATGTCCTCCAAGAGCAACATCTTCTAACAATCTTGGATCCATTTGGAGATCTGTGGATTCTTCACAATGGTGGTGTACTATTTTAGGCAAAAGGCAAATAAGTGGCTCAAAGAACAGATCACTAGAGTTTTGGATCTCTGGCATTAAAACTCCTCAGTCGTTAACCACATTGAGAACCTGTGGTCAGTTGTTATAATTAAGAAACAGAGGGTAGAAGTTAACTCAGGCACTCTGAAGACAGGAATGGGTCACTCTTGATCAGGATTTGGCCATAATACTCCATTGTACTGCCAGTTTACATGTGCATTAAATCTGCCATGATTTTCAGTAAAGAACAGAAAGAAGCACTAGAAACAATCTTTATGGTACCCCAAAACTACAGCCTTTCAAATATAGTATTTGAAAAATGTGTCTAAGGGAGGTTGTCCCCAGCGGGCTAAGGAACATGTGGGGAGTGAAGGCTGGGTGTGGTATGGGCTACTAGAACAAGGTAGAGAAATGCTACATAAACTAACTGAATGGTAAGTTGATAAATCGTTAACCTGAAAACTGATAGAAAGATCGCAACGCTAACTATTCCAACTCTAATTGGCTAGGAATTGGAATGTACATGTATGAGACAGAGCTGCTTTTAAACCCCACAGCGGCAGAGCTACTGACGTCAGTTTTTCTGGGTGACGCCACGATCTTTTGAACCAATGCTGATACAAAATTCAAGGAAATACACTTCAAAATGAGGAGGGTGCCACACAGACGGTTTTAGACACAAAATCAGGATTTCAATAAATGTGCTGTAATTTGTCAAATGTAGACAACACTATAAGACATTAATGCATACAGTTAGCAGAAAAAAGGCAATTTGGGGGTGAGTTACCCTTTAAACAACTGTGTAGACAGCCATGCTCAATCACTCAGCTAGCAACACCATTATCTAATATCATCAGCTATTGTAATTAGCTTAGCAGGTTGTGCGCTTCATGTCTGAATGTTGTTTTTGTCAAGACGAAGTTTATGTAATAAGGTTCAGCTAAAATGTTTGAGTTTTAGGTTTTATAACTTGTCATTATGGATGAGCCTTCTGGGGAGCAGAAATGCATTAATTGTTGTTTAACTAACATAAAACATGGTGCTTAAACAACTCCACATCTTTTATATGAATGTGTGTGTGATACTAACAGATTTTACAAGATTCATTGCATTTTATTGTCGAAAAATAATTTACCAACTTTGTCCCCTCTTGTCTTTTTGTCTCTTAGTGATCTTGTTGGCCCAGAATTTACAGAGACATACTACAACAAAGATGGACAACCTGTGACTGTGACCAATCCCAATTACACCGTAGGTATCAAACAACAGGATGCTTTGTGTCAAGTCCACTGTTGATCATATTGTATACAGTTATTCTTGAGAATTTGGCAAAAACTGGTAAGAATTTAAAAAAAGAAATGTTTTAAAAATAAACAAAAATATACCGTTACGCCCAGAGCATATGTTGTTAGCTATCAGATAACATAATGGTGCACCTCCTGATTTTGTGTGTTTTTTCCATACAACATACAAATTTCCTAGCTCACCCATTTTCTGTCAATGCCATAAAATCCAACACAAAGGACATTATTCCTAATTATTCTGTGCTTAAAGGTCATAACTACTACTTTTTCATCAAAACAATTAATTAAAATAAAATAATACATCCACAGAACCTCTAGAGTGGTACAGTATAAAGGTATTAATTTTGCTGGAAAAATAATATTGCATATAAATAATTGTTTTATACATTTTTACAGGTCAAAAGTATATAAGTATTTACTTCTGGTTGCAATGCCAATGTCGTCTTAAAAGGATTCTGCACCAATAGGAATAGTAGGTTGAAGTCACATGAGATGTAGGTCAGGCATTGCCAGATTGAAATAGTTCCCTGATCGTGCTAAGAAAGGGCTTCTCCTCTGCGATTAATTTTTCAATTTCAAGCGGACCAAAAAGAGGCAAAACAGTGGTGAACGATTAATTGTTGGTTTACTTTAGATTAAAGTTGTTCCATCTGATTTAACAGATAACTTCCAATTAAATCAACCATCTGTTAATGTTGTAGAGGGGCCACCATCCATTAGAGGCTGGCGCTGCTCATCCTTACGCAGAGCGAGAACCACGTCAGTTGTAAAGGGACTGTGCCAAAACAGGCAGGAAGTGGTCAAAACGGAGTCCGGTGTGGGATTATTCTGCAAAATGCACTTTACACAACTGGATTGTGTTTTAAAACATAAGCACTCAAGCTCCTTAAGTTACAACCAAAAACAGCTCCCATTCAACCGTCTTGCATGGTAAAGTGCCGTGAACCTCTCAAGCTAAACTGACCGATGTGTTAAGAATGTCCAATTTTAATCATGTGTGAGAAAACCACAATTTTTTATTTATTCAGTCAGTACTTAATACTGGTAGCTCAATAAATTGTTAAAATACAATAATGTGCCTCTTTTTAAATTAAACATATTCAAACAATGTTATAGAAATACCCTCTTGATCCAAGAGAGAATTATTTTTTTTATGAAACTGTCTATCAACTTTATTTATTAACACATTAATTGAGTAACTTGCATCACTAAATAGAACCCATTTCCATTTCTATTTTATCCTCACAAAAACACTAAAAAAGTCACAAGGGAATTGGTGTTATGTAATTAAAATTAATTGAATTAAAAAGCAACTTTTGCTTTATAGAAATCTAGATGACCTTTATCAACTCAAAAACTACTCATAATCATAAATACATCCAAAACTGGGGACACAATACACACCTTTAATTGTCTTGGCATACAAACTCTTTTCAGTGAATTATTTGATATGACAACTGGAAGACTGGGGACTTCATGCTTTCCTAAGCCTGATGAGGAAACACAGGCTAAAGTTGTGTCCCAATTCATGAATCCTTTTAAGATTTCTTGAAATGCGACCGACAAATGTGTCCTTCTTTTGCTCAATTTTAAGGATAGGTCCGGTATATCCTTTTTGGCCCTCCATTTACCATGATTCATTGGGGGTTGAAGGGGATTTGTCAAGTGGGGGCAAAAATGGCAGAGGGGAGTAAAAAGCTGTAAATAGGGTTGGATGCGTTACACTTGCTGACATAAAAGCAATTTTGAAAAAGTTTTTAGGTGAGAAGTTAGCTGTGTAAATCTGAAATATCTGCTTGGTGTATAGGCAAATCGTTTAATTTCAAAATGCTCAGACGTGCTCTGAAATGCTTTAAACATTTGGTTGATTGCGTAAATTCAACATTTGGCTGATTAATAGCCTAAATTAGAATAAAATGCAAAGATGAAACAACAAAATTTTGAACAAAAGATTGTAGGCTATCATAAATTTGTAAAGGGGAAAATAAAAACCACAGCAGGATTAACCACTTTGAAAGCGTGCAACAGGGGAAGCTCAAACATATTGTATTTTTCCTGTGCATTTGTTTAATAAAGCACTGCCACTGTTGATATAGACATTCTACTTATCAAATGAAAGCTTGCTTTCCCGTCTTTTCAAACGTATAAATCATTTTGACCCGCAGCAAACAAGCGCATTCACCTCAAGCATTTATCGAGATGATGATAAAACATACAAGTGAGCTTAACTTAAGTTTGCCATCTTGTAATGGTCCAAACCGAAACAACTTCAGTCAGGTTTAGTCTCTTTCTGCTCATATTCGTCCAGAGAACATAATCTTGTAAAAAAATTAGATCCAAACCATGTGTTCGATCCACAGAGGGCTGAAAACTGCAGTGTAACTTTCAATCTTGAAAAAAAACTTGACACATTCTTTTCATTTATATCTGTAATTGCTGCCTAAGAATCCCCTGAACAGCACCATGTTAGTCGCCATGCTTCACTGATGTGTTTGTGTTGCAATATTCAAACGTTATGGCGTTTTTTTCTCTAAATTATCCATACATCTCCAAAGTGGACCTTTGGAGTTTCAGAACAGTCTCTCCAGAAAAATGCATGGACGTAGCCAGATATAAATAATCATAGCATTCTTACTTTTGGAGATATTGTTTTGCACTTTGAAAAAATAAATGGTCCTGAGCAAAGACAATTGTTTTATTGTGTCAACTAGCCCATTCCTGCCAACTGCCGCTCTACCAGATTTCATTGTCATAATATAAATTCAGGCGAGAATATGTGGCATAACATCTTGCAGTATGTTCTCAGCCCAAAGTTGTCAAGACTGGACTGAATTAAAAAGATTCATTAAAACAGTTGATGACTTGTGAAGCCTTTCAGGCTGTACTATTTTTACTGTATAAACAAATGTTTTAGACATTGTGAATATGACAGTTTCAAAGAGAAAACAGGTCTAACAGGTTTCATAAAGTTTAGCAGAACACATTTTATAAATAATCTGTCTCTAAGTTATGACCAGTCTAAGTATTAGATCATGATCTAGAGCTGAACAAACAATTCTGATTCCTTAAAAGCAGCAAAGTAGCTATTGATTCACGCCATGAATATGACGTTAACGTCAGCATCCTGTCAGTCCCCATCTTAGTCAGCATGTAGACCAGACACATAAAGCCTGATGGCAAAGGTAGGTTGTGTGAAAGATAAACAATCATCAGAAGCTTAAATTATCAATTTGATATAAGCTCAAGACCACACTATGCTGTCTTGCCCTGACAGGAGGGGCTGGAAATGTTTTCTAAACAATCCAGGATCTTAAGAAACAAATTTAATGGTTGAGTACTTAGTTATTATTTCTGAGGTGGCTTGGTAGTTTAATATGTTTACTGAAACACAACTAGAATATGCTGCAGTGACGTTTTCATGCAAGCAGCATCTGCTTCACAACACCTCATTCTGTGTGCATAATCTGTGGACCGTGGTTACCTAGTTTTACCGGGCAGGTCAGTGTTACCACGTGTAGCTCTGCAGAGCTGTGGGTTTAAATTAGAGAGACCAGACTATTTAGAGATGGAATTGTCTGCTGCTGTAGAGTTGACCTGCTTCTATTACAAGATAAAACTACAGGGATCTTCATGCAAATGGTCTGCTTAAAATGCTAAGAGTCTTCCTGTTTTCATAGTTGTTATATTCTATAACTGTATAGACATACAAAAATGTAATTTCTTATGCTATGTGATGTGAAAAGAAATAATGCCGTCCAAATAGGCACAATACAAAAAATAGTCCAAAATATAGAAGCAATAGGAATGCATAAAATAATTTACAGACGTTTCTAAAGCTGATTACTGGACACGATACTTTAAAAACATTGTCCATATTTTTGAATAAGTTATTTTCAGGTTTTCTGGAGGTGTTTTAACGTTTAATTTTTATTTTTAAATCAGCCTTTTCAATGGAGGAACTATTTATATCCTAAACTGGACGAAAATCCAATAAAATGCTGACACAGGATGTGTGAGGTCAATCATCCTTTACTTGACCAAGTTTGAACAAACATACAGAATAACAACAAAGGCTAATGTGGACGTGTGGCACTGATATGGTAGTAAAAGAACAGTAGAAAGCTGTTCACAAAGTTAAACTTTTATGCTCTGAATTTGGTAATGTTATAAACAAAGTGGTTCTGTTGGGTCTTTTGTGTGTCATATCTGCTGGGCACCCACATCTTCATACATAAAAGGCAATTCTTATACGAATCCTGATGAAATTATTTTTTCCATTCTTCAAATTGTAAATTATTACTGAACTACTGAACAACCATATTTTAAGACTATTGAACGTGAGAGTGAGTCCTTTTTGCTGCTCTCGTATTCAGGTGTCATTACAACAATCACAAGACTTGCCAAAGTTTTTATGCTGGACGCGGCCAGGATTCGAACCTGGGTACCCTACATCAAAGATGCAGACTTAGCGGGCAACACGGATCAAGAATCTTTATTGTTATTGTGTAATCATAAAAAAAGTTTTGTGAGACCTGCCTGCTGGCCTGCTAGGCTTATAATACAGTGGGTGGAACCCTGTAGCAGTTACTTTATGGAATAATGTGAAATGTTGTGACTGTGCAATCGCATTGCCCGAGAAGTTAAAAAGTG